>NC_084973.1:20839490-20919490 GCF_963691925.1 Scomber scombrus
AAAACAATTTCTTTTTGTCTGAGGGACTGGCAAAAAATGACAATACCACCTTATACGATACTCATATTACAGTTCATAATACACAGCAGCCTTTTTCTCTGCCAGTCTAACAATCACACGTACCATGCAGCAGCCTTGGCTGTAACTGGGCTCAAGCGCTGCTCAAAAAGATTAAATGTCAAAAATGAGAGAGGTTGCATGAAGGGATAATTCTGCTGCAGTGGAATAAAGTGACATTGCTACATCAAAGTCCCACAAGGGCAAGAAACACAAGCACTCAAACTGGTTGTAAACAATCTGGCAGTTTAGCCAGATTATCTAAACCACTTGAAATATTGGTAATAATCCTTCACTACACAGACTGTGTGTGCACAATTATGGTAAGTATAGTAGGTCAAAGTTGAGTCAGGAAGTCAGTCTGTAAACTGTGATGATGTTTAGAACACATTTTGGGCAATCATTTTTCTTTGTCTTGGTTTTCTCTTCCAAATAAACTAACTGGGGATTTGTTTGAAACCCATATAATCCTCTGACTGCTTATGTTTCTTGCTGCACTGGACATGGCTGTAGCAAAGCTGTTGCATTCCTAGATGTCAGCAATTAATTTTGTGACTACAACAGCGTAATTACCGTTAGGGATGATTGCCAAAACTACAAAACTAAGGGACAAGGTGTAATAGACTGGAATAGTCAATCTAAGAACTACTCACATTTGGTTGTAGCGCTGTCTTTGGCGGTTTAAAGCTCAAAGGACATAAAACTGTGAGGAAAAGCAACCTCCAAAATACTAGTCAGCTAGAGAGAATATAGAAGAGCGAGAAGTTAAGTCAGAGGATGTGCATGTGAGTGTAAGCTTTTTATATGGTTGACAGCCACATTACTGGCTGGCTAACTGGCCGATAGGTTTACAACACCAGGAGGGGTTTGAGGAGAAGACATGTAGACATCAGACCTATAGAGTATCACACGTTACTGGTATTGCCTCAGGGACACCATGGAAGGCGGGGTGGGGGTTTGAATGTATGTGCATTTTAAATCACACATATATCTTGTAATGCACAAACACACACATATGTGAGTGAATAGCTGCTGGTCATGGTGCATTTTACTGGGTCCATCTGCTGTAGCTTTATGGAGGGTGTACTTTCAGGCTCAGAGCAGGTGGTCAGGCCAGTATAATATACTGACTGTCAGCAGAGAGGGGTACAGGGACCTACCCATGCATTCCTTCATCTCTCTTTCTCACATCTAGTTTCATTGACCCTTTCTCCTCTCTTTTTCTGTCTCTCTCCCTCTTCCACATCTCTCCATCCTTCCCTTCTCATCCACTCCCCTCCCACCGCTGCCGCCACTCTTGACTGTGATCTTATGATATTCATTTCTGCTATTTATATCTGTCAGCACTCATTTTGCCCCAGGGAGACAATGAATTAAGAGCAGTGACAGACAAGTTCTTGTTCTGCTCTTGGTGCTGAGTGAAACGGCGAGATGTCGGGCTCCAGCAAGTGTTTGATGTAGTCTGCATCAGCATGCTACACTAAAGTCCAAAACAGAGGAAAAACGACAGACCGATACTTCCTCTGAGCTCATCTACTCTCTACTCTGCCAAACAACCATTTTTATGGGAGTATAACACTGATGTGTGTAAGCTATATATGTGAGTGAATGACTGAGTGTGTGCGGGTCCGTGTATATCTCTTTGTGTGTAAAAGGATTTCTTTATGTCTCTGCTCGTCACCAAGGGAGACAGGGAAAAATGACACATCCCCCAACATCCTGTCATACCCTTGGGTCGTTTTCCTGAATCCTTGCTGCCCCAAACCCATGCACTTCAATCCCTTTGTAAATACTGTACGCTCTGACATATTTACCGGGACAAGAGGGGGTGTGCATGGCTTTAGATGCAAGTGAGTTTATGCACGGTCACACATGGGCAGTTAATGTCAATTAATAACCATACATCAGTGAGTGGGAGACGTGTTTGCTATTAATCATAAGTCATTGTTTTATAGTGACAAGGTATTTGGCAGCAATGACAGAACAGCAGCAATGAAACGGCTCTGAGCCGTGTAACATGTCTTTCCTAATATGAGAGAGTGAGAAGGACATCCTATACAGACAGAGACAGAGCGGCGACCTTGGTCTCTTGTTTATTCCATTACCTGCAATGAACTCTAAATAGCCATCTATGTCCTCGAAAGTTAAAAAAACAGAAACACCACACGCAGCTGCTACAGGTTGAAGCAATAACTATAACTGACATAACTAAACACATGTTTCATTTGTAAACAGTAGGCAACATTGTATAATGTCCCTTATGCAAACCTCAAATGGAGCCAAAAGGGTCTCTTCAAAGCATATGAAGTAGTTACTGGAATGGAAAAAAAATCTGGGTTGTTGAATTAAAATGCATCTTACATTATCTCTTCGTATACTATTCAGAGGATCACTGCATTTACAAAACAATGCTTAGATGCACTGCTTGATGGCCCAGGTGTAAACCTTAAATGGAATGGATTATTTTGAAAGGAGATGAAGCAGCCATCAGATACTGCATCCTACTGCACTTTGAAAACAATGTTTATGTGCAAAGACAAAAACAAAAAGCAAAAGCCAAGCTTTCTGTCACTAAACCTTCATCAGGGTAAAAATATATAATATGTATAAGCTGAACAGTATACTCCTTAACACACCTGTAAACAAACATGGTAGCTTTTGAAGACAAACACTTAATACTTAACTATGAAGACCTCTTATTTATACTGGTGAAGATAAATTATACTTATTAACATGTAAAGATTGCAAAATACTTGCTCTAAAAAAGACCAAGAGAAAACCAAGAGAAAAAGAGAGAGTACATTGAGTTGACCAGCGTCATATGCACACCTCCTGTATGAAAGAGCTGCCACACAATGTTTTCTCCCCTAGCTTCTTTTTCACTTCAGTTACCTTCTGTAGCCCACATGTTGGTCAACCCACCTTTCTTCTTTTGTTCAAATGTGATCCCCTGTTAGTCCTCTGTCTCTCAGGACAAATGACCAGCAAATGGATGGAGGACTGAAATGAGAAGGAATACTGGCCCCAAAAAAAGGGCAGAGATGGACAAAAAAATAAAATAAAGGAAGGATACCATGTGGGGGAGGAAGAAGAGACTCAGAGTGGGAGGAGGGAAAAAGAAATGTATGATGGTTTAAAAGCTGCAAAAGATGGAGATGGACATCAAGGGAAAGGGTAAACATGTGGGTAGAAGAAAACATGGATGAAAAGAGAAAAGCAGTGGTGAAAAGATGAAAGGAGTACACACAAACATGAATTTATCCAGTCGCTGTGTTTGCACTGATCATTAAGACTTGCATCATGGCCATGTACACGCACTTACTGACCCACACTGACATCCCTACTTTCTTCTATACACTAAGTACACGTGGGCATACATACACTGACCTTCAAGGTAGGTTGCCATGGAGCTGTGTCAGGATGTTATAATGCCACCACTTTCATAAAACCCTCGGCCCTTTCACAGTTCACAAACCACTGACAGTATATCCCTGTGTGTGCGTGTTACTGTGTGCATGCGTGTGTGTATGCATGGTGTGCGTGTCAAGCTTTTGGTAAGTTAGGTATGTAACACTTAAAGAGAGAGCCATGGGAGGCCATATGGCAACTGTTATGTGCTTATCTGTAGTGTGTAATTGCTTTACTGACAGATTGTAGCTATTGCTGTGCATGTCTGTGCATCACTGTTGTCATGTGCAAACCTTGTAAGTTCCCTCTTTCCTTCAATGATTCTTCTTACCAAGTGAGATAACTCTACAGCTAATATAACCATCAAATTTCTTCAGATAACTTTAAAAAAAATGAATTGTCATCAAGCTACAAAACTTTGCTTTTGGTCAGTTTTGACAAGCTGTTTTCATGAGACAATAGGTAAAAGATGAATGTCACACAGCTGATGAAAAGCCAATTCTAGTTTGCTTTAACATTTTATTAGTCTAAAAGCATTTAATGCAAATACAACACCAAAAAAGGAATTCTGTCTTGATTGATGGTAAAGAATTTATAAACTACATTTCTATCTTCACAAATTACGAAGATCACAGTGAAGATCCATTTTGTTATGTATTTTACTCAATTTGTAATGTTGACTCATCCTTGTATACTGTCATTACACAATTGTGTTACAACATGTCATGAAATATAATGATATGCCCTATATAATATTGGATGGCTGCTTATAACGACATGAACAAGCATAGTGCAGAGTTTTACATATGTAAACATTTACAATTGTTGTCATCTCTTTACGGGTATATTATATGTCCTCCTCTGTAAGCTTAACTCATTCCTAGATTTCAGTCTTGATTGTTTCATATGACACAAGTGTGGCCAGACTCACTTATTTCACTTAAATGAATTCATGTTTGGATATGCTGTGTAAAGTATCAAGAAACCATCCCACTGCATTAAACAACATGACGTTTGTTGGGATTCCTATCGCAAATGTTTGCTCTAGGCTGATTTTCCCACTATAACCTAAATCTTTCCTCCTCTAGTGCTCCCACACTCATGTTATAAAGTATTCAATTTAATGGATTTAGCTTGTTCCCATAATGAGATGATACATCAACCATTCATTTCTACACTAATTACTGTCTTACGGCAATACAAGTGGGCTGTGCAGTGAAATGCAGAACAACATTGGCATCTTACATAAGAGGAAACCAACCCAACTCTACCCAGCAAATATCAGAAGTCTAATTCACTTGCCTAATTGGAAGAATCTAACAGTGCAAGGTTATTTGGTTTATTGTTCTAGGGAAATAATTCCTGTACTGCCAGGTTCTTTGAATAAATACCTGAGCCAATAGATAATGTCATGTGATGACATGTTTTGTTGGATCAGGTCATGTTTTGCCCATGCTATTATCTGCAACAGACAGTGTACACCTGTCTTAGCCATATTACATTTACGCAATACAGCCATGAGAGACAGTGTTGACATATCCATCAAATAATGTAATATTCCCTGATAGCTATCATCCTGGCATCTATCCAAATCAAGTCTGAAATTCAAAACGATGGTTTGCAAAGGGCTCATCATAATACTTTCATCTTAACACTGAAAACCTATCACAGTAATCACAATCAGATCATGGGGGCCTGTCTCCTCTCCAGTCACGAAAACAACTTTAAAGTCCAGTGTTAACTTCAGTCAAAAAATCCAGATTCACCATCGTCCTCAGGGTTATGACGCTCACCACTGAAGAGATCTGGCAGAAAAGTTATGTAGTTGATATGGCAGTGGGGGGAAAGAGGTCATTTCCAGAGTTGATTATAAAAGGCAGAGTGTTTTAAGAGCAGATGGTTATGAAGAGATGATGGAAGTCCTTCATAAGCAGCATCGGCACAAGACACCACCAGCATAGTTCCCCAACAAGGAGAGGCTTCAAGCATACTGTTTTGTTTTGTTCGACAAACAGTCCAAACCAGCAAAGATTACATTTTCTATCATATAGAAAAGAAAATCAGAAATTTTAATATTTGACAACCAGCAAATGTTTGGAAATTTTGCTTGATAAAGAAGTGTGTTCACATGTATTTAACGACTGTGATTACACATGTGTTTGTATCACAGGGAGATATATAGAGACAGAAAAACATTGCAAGGCGGTCAGGAGGACCAAGCAGTAGCTGGAACTCCAGAGGGATTAACATTGCTCTTGTCAATGGGGGGCTGACACATGGGCCTCTCTTCTTATTCCTCATGCCTGTTTAAAAGCTATATGGCCCTTTAGCACTTGCACTGTGTGTGTATGTCTATGCAGGGTGTAGGTCTGTATTAATGCAGCTAGTTTGTGTGTGTGTGTGTGTGTGTGTGTGTGTGTGTGTGTGTGTGTGTGTGTGTGTGTGTGTGTGTGTGTGTGTTTGGTATGAACAGAGTGTTTTGTAGGACCTTCAGGGTCAGCCTCCCATGGAGAAGCTGTCAAGGTCCCAGGCAGGGGGTTAAGTGGTGTGTCGGGTACTTGGACTGCATGTCTTACTGTGGGCAATGCCTGTGTTACATAGGGCATCAAAGGTCACTATAATATAGACATGTACATGCACACGCTGAGGCATATACCAACACACACACACACACACACACACACACACACACACACACACACACACACACACACACACACACACACACACACACACATATCTCAATACATACATGTACATTACATGCATGTGCACATATATATGGCTCAAAAGTTAAACTGTATAGTTCAGGGCCAGTTTGCAGTTATCCTTTGATTGCTCTCATTATAAATGGTTTATATTACTGAGGCCTTGGTCTGGCTACATTTTTGTGTTTATTGCAGACAGACCGTGTTCAGTGTTAACATACAGACAACCTACATTTTTTTGGTGTGTATGGCAGACACCTCTATTCAACTGGAAAATTATTCAAAAAAGCTGAAATTATATGAAAAGTGTTAACAAATTATTTGTTAAGAACCTTGTCTGGTTGATTAAACTGCTGTTATGATCACTGTTTGTTGCAGTCTCACTGTATGTTTGATCCTGTGGAACTGTAAATTTAGTGCAGTATTTCATTTCATTGCATTTCAAAGAAAAACTGAATCTGAGCATCACTGCAGTCAGAAAGTCTCACCGGCGTGAATGACCTCCAAGTGAAAATGTTTTTAATTAACAAGGTTTCTTTCCTCCTTGTTTGTGATGGTGCCTTCTTATGAATACTTTGCCCAAATAGTAAACCTTAACTTTCCTTTTTTGTTTCCCTGTGAAAAGACTATGTGTGTTTCTCTTTGGAAACAGCAGCAAACGCGATCAAACCCTGCAAAGTGGGAGCAGTCAGTTCTGTCCTTGCCTTTGATCCCAACTCAGCCCCATTTAAAAGGCCCAGTTTGACAGAGCAGGAACTCTGTCAGTTTAACGGAGCTTTGTGTCACGTCAAAGAAGCTAAAAGATGCTCCGCGTGCCTTTATTCTGCTGTCCTGGAGAGTGGGCCGCAGGCTATTAGTGTTAGAAACAAGCTGTGTGTGTGTGGGGGGGGGGGGGGGGGGGGGGGGGGGGGGGGGGGGGGGGGGGGGGGGGGGGGGGGGGGGGGGGGCTTTACTGTATGTCCATACATAAATCTATACATTGGTGTCAATATCTCTGTGTGTCTGTTATTGGCTCTCTCTATTTCTCTATTTGATCCACTTTCTTATATAAGATTAACACAGGAAAAAGCTATTCTTATTCCAATCATTCATTAGAAGTAGAAAGAGATACATAAAGCAAAACAGTGTCCATGTCTTCCCTATGTCCACACACAAAAATGTGACTCTTATCAAATATATGCACACTTGCACAAATACATAAATCCCATCCCCAATTATCTCCTCTGATAATAGAGATTCTGATTGATTTATTCTGAAACAAAACTAGTTTTGCATTCAAACTAATTGGCCTGGTTAAGTTTTCCCTATGGAGGGAGACAGAAGATTTTGGCTCTGAAACAAGGTCTGTAGGTCATGTCTTAGTGGGCCCAAGCTACATTCTGTTCACACTACCAACTGTGAGTTAATGAACTTTTGAACTCGCCTTGCTGAGCAGGAAATTTAAACAATAAGCTTCTGGAAAGAAAATGAAATTTCAACACAAAGATAGGATTTGTTATAAAGCAATTGGTTTGACCCCTTTTTGCTGTTTATGTATGCACTCTAGTTGGTTTGGGCAAACAGAGACACGTTTCCCCAATATATGCACCCAAAAATGCACACACAAACACACACTCACAAAGGGGGTTTTATGGAAGCAAGTGGTGACACGCTGTGGACAGGTTTTGGGAGCTTTACCAACATGTGTGGTCTAAAGTTAGCGCAGTTGGAGAATGCCTTCCATCCTTCCGTCCATCCATCCATCCATCCCTGAACACACACTCCTCCCCAGCTGTCTCCTTCATCTCATCTTCTGACCTGAGCTGGCTGTCAGGGCCTTCTGCTTCAGCACAGCATACTGCACATTCACCACATGCCACAGCCGAGTATTGCACGACCTCATAAAATAAAACTACTATCAAGTTATGTTATAAAAGGGGACCTGATTATTATTTAACAACTAAAACTAAGAGCATATGTTGTAATTCATATGGTACATATGGTGTGTTATTATAATAATCTTAAATAGTTTGGGGTTGAATTGATTTCATATTGGTTGGTTGCCACATTAAGCCAAATAAGTCTGTTGAAACATATTTTGCAAGTTTAATAACTTTGCAGCAACATATTATACTTACATGTACAACATAAGGACCAGGGTAAATATTATCCCCTCTGTCTGTCCTCCATTTTGTGCCTGTCTTTCAGTCCACCTGCTGCTCTCTCTCCACACTCTGATGCTAGTGTGTCGAAAGTCTAAACCGCCTGGTATTGATGTCCCCATCAGGGCACAGCAGGGGCCCCTTCATCACGGACACACACGCAGACACACAGATGCCTGGGTGAGATGTCCCAGTTGAAGCATTAGTCAAGTGTGTGTGTATGTATGTGCCGGGAGATGGTGCATATCAAGTCAGAAGTAAAGGCTTAGTTTTAGTTGGCTGAAACCCTCCCACAGGTGTTAGGGATCAATTCAAACACAAATCATTTCATACTCTAATCCCTCTTCATGCCATCACCTGCATGTTTTACAGTTTCTGACATCACACAGCTGTTCATAAATTCAGCTGTATCTTCCCCTTGTTTATCCACAAAAATTCAGCCTTCAAGCAATGAGATAAAAACATGAATTCCCATAAATTCTGCTGACCTTTTGTTTCTATAACTTGAAAAAAGAAACACCAGGCAGACTTTTGGGAGTGAGCAAAAGACAGATCATGATAGGAAAAAGAAGAAAAAGATGCCATAATCCAAGACAAACTTTTCATTTTTGCCATGAAAACAACTTGAAGGTGCAGTGTGAAGAATTTGGTTTACCTTGCGAAGCTGATGGATTTGCGAGATCACCGCATCACGAGGTCACGCAAGAATCCATCTTTTCAGACTTCAAGTTATATGCTTGTGTCTGCACTACCAGTGGGCAGGGGGAGGGGTATTCAGTATATAGGTATATAATCCAAAATTCCTGCAGTTGTTGCCAATGTCCTTTGTGTCTTTGGTGCACAGCTGCAAAGTCTGCTGTTCTTCTTTTTGGGTAGTGGGTAAGGGGCATGCCCCTGATGAAGCTCAAAATCAAAACTTTCGTGTTCCACTGCTTGTATTTCGAACTAGCTATATTCCCAACAGTGAAAATGATATCCCAAAATATGAGTGCAAAGGATATTAAGGATGAGGATACAATTCACAGTATTTTGGCTGACTTGGACCTTCAACCATATTTCTTGCCTGCTAGAGTATATGGCCAAAGAAAAGCAGCAGAGAGAGGTCGAGGCTGCAGCATTAGTTGTGCAATGCAATTTGGTACATGTCGGCACTGACAGCACAGCTCCGCTAGCAGGAAAATTCAGCTTTCTTAGTCAATATAGCGCATACTGATGAATTCATTGCTTCAACTAACTGCATTTACCATCAACATTTATTGGACATCCACATAAAACATGGCAAAATGTCCTTTTTATATTTCAAAGAATATCAGGCCTGGGACAAAGGAAATATGATTATAAAAGAGTGAGAATATCAGAAGCTAAAAGACAGAGGAATAAAAGGAAAAGTATTACAATGAAAATCATATACTGTTATCTAATTGACCATCTCTGCAGTTCAGCACATCCACATGCAGTGTGATGCATACACAGAGGTTGGTTTAATATCAGTTTCTGACTCTGGCTTCATGCTGTTTGACTCAAATATAATTGTACAGAACACCTACTTACGGGGACTCAAAGAGAGATCGTCAGGCAGGGAAGAGGCATCTGTTGAACTACAGAGAGCACTTGCACATCTCAATTAAGCAAATTTGACAGATGACAATGTATCAAAGTAATACCAGAAACAATCAGTGTTTCACAAAATACTACAAATTTCTAAGCTCGCGCTGGCTGATGTTACAGATGGTCTTTGAGACACACACGCACACACACAATGTCACAGACACTTTCATAATTCATTAACTCTGACTCCATATATTTCCCAATAAATGGTGAAATATTTGAAGTGGATGCATCATGAATAAACAGTGGAGGAAATGATTGGCTGGTAAAGCTTATTTATCAGGAGGATGCAGCATAGATGGGGACGGGTTGGGGGTAGTTGAGGGGAGGGGAAGGTAACCTGGGATTTAGTGAGAGGGATTGTGGGTAATATTTCCACATGCTTCCCGGTCACAGTTGGTTGGCCTTAAATTAAACTGGCGCACCGTAGGGCACACCAGCACTTGGTACACGTATGCATGTGCACAAACTATACTGTATAAACAAGAATTTTAAACACACACAGAAAAGGAACTGACTGAGCGAATCATCAGACATTGTTTCCCTGAATTTTGGTTCAATAGAGCTGCTCAGATTTTCATCATCAATTACTACATGCAACAAATACTATCTACCATTAAAAACGAACTGATGGCCAACCAGCAACAAACATCCTATGCCGGTGAGGAAAAACAGGCTGAAATACATACACTTAGGGAATGTTGTAATATAGAAGACATACACTTCTGAAGCTGAGCGTGCTCTTGCATAAAACATCAGGAACATTTTAGCATTTTAAGTGCTTCTATTGTAATCAGGCCAGAGCCATAACAGCCCCCATAAAGGTCTGGTGAGAGTGGCTGAAGGTCCATTTAGGCGTCCAGAACAAAGAGCATCACTTGATCAATAGACAACCTCGTTAGGGCTATATGCTGTGGTGGGCACATTTTGAGGCACAGGGGAATGATAGGAGGTGGGTGTGACAGGGGAGGGGGATGGATGGAAGAAGGTCTCTGTGGTGTTTCTCTGTGCTCATGGGTTTGACTAGAAAGGCTAAAAATTAATACACAGACATGATCCAACATGCATGAAAGACTGTCCAACAATTACTAACCGAGTGCTTTGTGCTGGTAAAAAACTAATGAGATTTGTGAGTGTTTGCGTGTGTGTGTGTGTGTGTGTGTGTGTGTGTGTGTGTGTGTGTGTGTGTGTGTGTGTGTGTGTGTGTGTGTGTGTGTGTGTGTGTGTGTGTGCGTGTGCGTGTGTGCGTGTGTCTTTGTGTGTGTGATCGAAAGCCACTAAAAGCTCTTAGGGGCACCTTAGGGAGCTATCCTTCATGACTTATCAACTAGGCAGACAGGCAAAAGTGTGCGTACACATACACACACAGACACGTACACTTACATGCACTTATACACACAAAGTGGATCCTTAATGAACCCTTGTCAGTTTGAAGAGAACAAAGGTTAGAGAGAAAGAAGAGAGGGAAGAGGAGAGGAGTGGGAGAAAAGAAGAATGGAGTGGAAGTGTATTTTGTGTGTGTGTGTGTGTGTGTGTGTGTGTGTGTGTGTGCGTGTGTGCGTGTGTGTGTGTGTGTGTGTGCGTGTGTGTGTGTGTGTGGAGGGGGGTGGTACAGGTCCTCCCTGGGCTGTTTGGCATTGAGATCGATCGCTTATCACTGTCACCTAATCTGTCCATCTCTCCCTCTCTCTATCTCTGTTTCTTTCTCCCTCCCTCCTCTCACTGGTGTAGAGAGGTATAGAGAAAATGAAGGACAGACAGAGATATAGTGAGACAGAATGATGGAGTGTGTACCCCTCATGAATAGAATTAGAGGGGAGAAAGAGGGACAGGAAGTCAGTAAAGAGATGAAGTGAAAAACAATGGCAAATAAAGACCAACAGAAAGTGAAGTAGAATGACAGTAAACAGCAGGCGACAGAGAAGAACACAAATATCACACACAGCCATCCACATATGGCCTTACAAGTATTTTTTTCAAAAATGTAACTATGATATGAAATGCTGAATTTCATTTTGGCATTGATGGAGAATCTATATCAAATGTGGATCAGCTGCACATGGCAGATAACCAATAAGGCTTAATAAGGTACATTGGATTGGTGCATGCCTATCCAATTTCCCTCCCACTATATAGCAGCATAAGCATTTGTGGTCACTTAGGTCAGAATGAAAATCTAAGTTTGGTGGGGTCAGCAGCGGTTAAATTTCCAAATTAGTGTAGGGAATCTAAAATCCTAATAAGAGAAAATAGAAAATAGATCAGAAATAGTACTTTAATGTACACCTGCTGTACATACACCTACACACATACAGGTGTAGCATATAGGTGCAGCACTTTACCAACCTAAAAGAAACACTGATATTAATTATATATGATGTTCTTTCTCCTCTATAATTCAAAATTTAAGAACATCTAAAGCTACACCAAAGCTCTCTGGCCACAGTGCAGCAGTTGAAAACTATGAGTACTTTTCTCAACTCCCCTTTATTTCACAATTATTACACACTGCTTCCCCTTTCCTTTCTCTATCTCCCTCTCCATCCTTCCTTCCTTCCTTTTCTCCCTGTTATTAGCCTGCCCCTATTCCTTGCCTCCTGGCTTTTGGCAGCACAGTAGGGATGACAGATGAGAGGGAAGAAACAAAAGACTGAAACATCAAGGAGAGAAAGAATGGGCTGTTGGTGTTGCACTTCGAAACATTTCATGGTATGTTATGGTGATTTCACTCTTGAGTTCATATTCATAGAACTGTAAATAACAGTGATGAAACGGCTCTGTATGCAACTTTGGAAATGTCCCAAATGTCCACCAACTTCAGGTAAATATAAACAGCAAACGTGCCAATATTCTCGTGCAATAGAAAGCAAGACGGTGAGACAGAACACACAGAGACATGAAGTGGTTGTACTGTATTTCTCACTTTGAAACAATAGAGGACAGATGGTGGTGTGAGAGAAGGAATAAAGGACATTAAGGATGGTATGAAAATTCTCTCTTTAGCTGCAGTGGGGACTCCACTTAGGGCTGCAATTAACCTGAACACTTAACCCCCATCAGGGAGAGGCAGACAGAGAGGTATGGAGGCAGTGTGAGAAAAAGAGTAAAAAACTGAGAAAAAGTTCCCACTTTTCTCTGACAGCACAGAATGAATTGTACAGACTTTACAAATTTGATCATTTAAAAAAAGGAAGAGTACAATCATGGACCATTGAATGGAAAGGAAGATATATAATGAATTAAGTAGAAAAATTACAAAAACTACATCCAAAGCAAGGCATTTTTGTGTTGTCTCTTGAGTGTATTTCCTAACATGCGTATTAAAAAGCACATTATACCAAACTGCCAAGCCCACAGCATGTTTCCACTTCACACACAATCACTGATTTCTACTTTGTGGTTGAATTTGTTATGACTCTGAATTGTCTATTAAACATCTTCCTTTCACTTTTCCTCTCTCATAGAGAGGATTTTCCTTTCTTTTTTTAAAAAAAAAATCCTCACATTGATCTAAGCCAAAACTCTGACAATAAAGTCCTCTAGCAGGGTGATAAGCAGCATCCACTCAATTTGGTCCAGTCAATGAAGCTTTAATGGCAAGACCATAGCAATTTAAAAATATTGCCAAAATACTTGGCAGAAAGGGGTAAAGGACAAGTACTGTATGTACAAAACAGAAAGAAGAAAGACACAATTCAGTAAGAACTGACACAGATACAATACACTGTGGTTGTATTGGCAAAAATACATAAACCCATGCATACCAACGTAAACACTGTACAGTAGAAATGTATTGACAGGACCGCTGCAGAGAACAAGACATTGTGATAGCTCTCCACACACACACACACACACACACACACACACACACACACACACACACACACACACACACACACACACACACACACACACACACACACACACACACACACACACACACACACACACACTTTATTCACCTCTTCTCTCTTCTCTTCACAAGCAGTCTTTCGTTTCAGGCCTTCCCTTCCCACTCTCTACATATCTGTCCATCCATTCCCTCAATCTGTGCAAATCAGCCTGACTGTGCATCTCCACTTCACGCTCCACCTTGCCTCTCTATCATACTATCTCTTGTGTCATTACATCACCCTTATCCACCCCCCTGCTCTCATAATGCAAAGCAAATGTGTATGCACACACACACACACACACACACACACACACACACACACACACACACGCACACACGCACACACACACACACACACACACACACACACACACACAGTGGGAAGACATTTACAGGAGGTGACAGAAGGCAAGTCTTATTACATGGCATACATACACTATAATAATAGATATTTAGCCTAAAAACACTGCAGAAGTGTGTTTTAGTCTCAGTGTACAGTCCATTTATGTTATTTTTAAGTGCCTGCTAAACACTGCTGTGATAGGACAGACAGACAGAGCCCTTGTATAATTACCTTCCTAAGCTCCTGACCTTGTCTGGGATAGCCCAATCATTATCAAACATGCCTGACATTTTCATCAGTGGTCTTGTATTGTCAGCAGCAGAACAGGCTGCTTCATCACTCAGCCAACATCAAGACGGAAATTACACCAGGTGATGTGATGTAAGATGTCCGACGACGCATAGTGGATCCCTGCTTCAAGCAAATGCCACACCTTGCCACCTTCAGTGGTCAGTTCCATCTTAATGAGAAGTGTGAGTTGATTAAATTTACTCAAATACTGTTTCTGAGAGCAATGATTACTCGTAATTTAATTTAAAGTACCTCTCATCTTATTGTTCAATTTAATGTACTACATTTAGTTACTAGTTAGTCAATTCTGTGGAGTGTAATTAACATGTCACAGTGGAGGAGAAACAGATCAGTAGCCAAACATAAAGTGATGGTTAGATAGTTAATGAAATATAATGATATAACTATAATGTTGGAGTAACTCCTAAATCATTAAAATGCTTGGTTAGTAATTCAGGAGTCATCTAAGGGAAAAATGTATATTTAACGAAAGACAAATCTATGAGTGCTTCGAGTTAAATTGAATAAAAACTGGAGCATTTTCTAATCTGGGATGGATCCATCATGTAATGAGTATAGAGTAATCTGAGAGACGCTCATCACTGTGATATATTACCAAATACCATCTGGCAGGGAGGACCACAGTTAAATGTTGACAGTAATGACAATTTAGATCACTGGCCTTATTAAATAAAGAGCTCATTTACAGCGACATATGGCCAATCAATTCATAGTCTGGCACTTTATCATGTACACAAACACACACACCATTATGCAAGTACACACACACACACACACACACACACAAAGAAAATGTTTGAAAAAAACATAAGGAATGCATATGCACACACATAAATATGCAAATGACAAGACATCAAGATATGCCTTCGGCCTACACCAATTGTGAAATGTTTTTGAAGCCAAGAGTAATTTGCTGAACATAATTTACCACTGTCTATATGTCAAAACAGTATGGCAGACTGGAAGATGAGTTAAAGATGTAGAATAGAGTTTGTTTACAGGGACACGTGGTTGTTCAAAAAACATTTATGTTTTGGTTTAGTCATCCACTTCTTCCCTCACCCAAAATATAAATCAAGCTTTTGCTACTGAGCTGAAGATGGGCCATTGGGATGGGGAGTGTGTAAAAGATAAATCAAAATTCTGGAGGAGCAATGCCATGAGGGTTACCTTTGTCTCAATCGATTTGCTATTCTGAAATGAAAATTGGAAAATGAAAAACAGAGCTGTTTTTTAATTATCAATGTTTGTAACAACGTTTTAAAAACAAAAAAATCTGAGCCATTTTCAATTTAATTTTGTTCACAAAATAGATTGTGTTGTTTCCTTATTACAGATTTTCATATAGTGAGTCTAGAATTAATAATCATAGTAAGTCAACAGTTAATATAGGTGAGTTCCCAATTCAAACTATGGAAAGTATCTTCATCAGACCAGTACCATCCACTTTTGTCAGTGTGTGAAAGCTAGCCAACACACACCACTCGGATGCATTCAGTTGAATTTTTATTACTATAGTTCCAATAAAGAAATCCTAAAAATTTGTAATTTTCAAGTTAACGCAGTTGAAGGTATGGTCGGTAGGGTTTCAGGGTTGAGGACTAATGAGACGTGCATATTTCCCACGATCTTAATGAGATATATGGGTGTAGATGGGTTATCAAGTTTGATAAAATAGTTGGGAAACTACCCCACATAGTCAGACCACTGTTATCTTGCACTTATTCTGTGAGGGACATTCTGTGCTTATTTATGGACTGGACACTGCCTACGTATAACTGGACTGTCAGTGTTGGGCAGTTGCTATTGTTAATAATATTGAAGGGTTAGGGTTAATCTTAAAAATGAAACTTGTGAAAGAAAAAACATCATTTTCAGTATTTTTCTATCAATTGAGTGAAAAAAACCCTGTTTCAATTTTTGTTCCCGAATAGGAAATCGATTGAGATGAAGGCACACAGATTAAGGCCCAAGAGAAAGACTATTATATAACACACAGGCACACACATCACTCATGCTAACATTCGCCCACAGCCTAAAGAAGCAAAAAGGAGTGTGTGATTATTGGTCTGAGGACTTAGAGACAGGACAGACAGACAGAGAGACAGCTGAGACTATCTTTATTAGATTCCACATAAACACTCCCAAGTGTTTGTGAGAACCGGTGTCTGTCTGTCTAGCTGCCTGTCTTCTACATGCATGGTTTGTGGGGTGTGTGCAGGTGTTGATCTGTGCAAAATGTCCATGACTCAGCTCCTGTTTTCCACACTTGCAACTGGCATTCAGCTTTAACAGTGTGCACACATGTACATGGGTGAGTAGAAGAACATGAGAGCATCAGAAAGGGAGGGGGAGGGATAGAAATATACTTTGTGTCCTTCCAACACAACCATCTGCATCATCCATCTAATATTTTGCTTTTTCTGCCATTCTATCCATCCCCTGCCCCTCTTTAGCTTTCAGCAGCCTCCAGGAACACTGTGTGACAATCAATTAAGTTGTTGTGTTGTGTTGGATGGAAAAACAATACAAATTAAACTCAAGTTAAGCTTTACATACTCATTTCGCAAAGGCAGAAAATCAATGATGCTGTCAAAGACCCTCTGTTTAAGCTAACATGACTGTTTTTGCATTTGAGTGAAGTCTTATCACAGCAGCTGAGAAAATCCCAAATCATAGCATTTGTCAAAGTAAAAGAAAATGTTACACTTAACTGGTTCAAGAAATTGGCAAGATATTTAGCAATGTTTACGCAGCCTTCTTTGCTCATCTTGCTTTAACACTGAATTGCATTTTTTGTATTCTGTTGATCGACAATAATAAAAATTCATTATATGCTCTGTTACCATTCTTATATCTGGCAGCAGCATTGGCAAGCGTCTCTGTGTTCCAGATCTGAGGTATGGACAGCAAGTGGGAATCTGATTTGACTGTAAAGTAGTAAAACTGTTCATAGCACTAGTGTCCTTCTTTATGAAATGCTTTTTGTATGGGACAATAATCAATATAACTATTTATCTCAAGAACAAACAATCCTCTTCATCATTTTCTTTTCAAGACCCTGAGAAGCCCTTTTCTCCATCAGCATTTTACCATGAGCAATATGTTTGTTTTTGTGGCTTTTTTTGGTCAAGTTAGTTTTGTTTATTTTACAGATTTCCATATTTGTGTTTTTGTTTGTGCTGTTCTCAGTGATTTGAAATGTTGGGTAGGTAAAAGTTGCTGTCACATACTTCCAAATAGGAAGTATGTACCAATGAGGAGTTTAACTTTTTTGAGTCTTTGTGAGTTTGTTGAGTATTTAACTTTTATATATAAATAATACTTAAGAATATTTTCATGAACATTACAGAAAAAAATATGTAAGGTGTGCAACCAAGTCCTCATGACCGCATTTTATTTAAAGGCGCCTTTCAAAGCACTCAAGGACACTTTACAAGGCACATAAAACACAACAACAGTACATCAAACAATATAAATCAGGTAACATTTAGTGCAAAGATAAAGAATAAATATGAATGTGACTACAAAGGGCATTAGTACAATAAATAAACAAGAACGTGATGAGCGTGATTTAACTACATGACTGGAGTTAACCAAGCACCTGCATCTGATCTGTATCCCCAGTTAGGAGTCTTATTCCAGTGTGGATCATATGATGTTTCACCTTGAGCATACAGGATTCTAAGCACATGAACTGAATGAAAAGTGGCAGCCAGCAGTTTTAGTTAATGATGTGACAGCAGGCATCAGCTCCCAATAGCGTGACCTCCTGTAGAGTCTGCAGACTCTTCTCAGCATCAGGTGTTTAGTGCAGTGTATTTGAATTGTTGTTTTTTTTGGTTTCTTTGTTTTTTTGTACACATTGCAAGGTAGTGTGACAAACTTTGGAGCGTCTGAAATAGATTAAAAAATGTCTTTCTTATTTTTGTGAAGAGGTGATATCATTTTAAGCTAAGTAAATAGTTTTTACTTGTATATGAGAACATGCTCAGTTGAACTTGTGTTGGTAAAAGACAACTGCAATGCCTTTAACTTACTACTTGACTGTTACACTAATTATTTCTAAAATAGATTTACTTCAGTAAGGCCTGGGCCACTCAACCTACCTCTACCTGAGCAGTGTGTGTGTGTCTCTGAACTCCTGTGGCTCTCATGAATGTGGTGTCCACACAGATTTGATTATACATTTAATTTATATTTAGTTTAGACAGACAATTGTTAAGAAGTGTATGCTCAGTTGTGAAAAATAATTAATAATAACAATTGAGATGCAAGTAGTTTTCTTTCTGACATGTACGCTGGGGTCTGGTTGGGGCTAATTCTGTGTCACATACATTCCTCACACAGGATGTTTATAAATATATATTGATTATTCTGCCAGTTAAACCCCCGCTGTCACCACCTCAAGTAAAAAAATCCCTTCATACAACACCAACTTTATCAAACGAGCCCAACACGCTGACAAACAAACCTCCAAACTAACTGCCAGAAGGGAAACTGCCAACAAATAAGGAAATCAACAACACCAAATCTCCACCTAGAGGAAGGTGGACAACAGGCAGGAGACCTTGTTTGAAATAATATCACAGAAACGAGCAAGTGAGTTCCATGCCAGAGAGGCTCCCCGCCCCAGCATACACTGGCTGACCCACAGTGGTTACATTTAATATTTCTTCCATGTCTGTGACTTATTCTACATATATAGACATTGAAACTATAGTGAATAGTCTAATGTTGCTTGTATGATATTATCATTTTTACTGTCTATTTTTCCAAGAACAGCACGCATAATACAAAAAAAAAGGCAAAACGCTCAATCTTGTGCCACTGCAGCATGTCTCCCGTGAACTGTGTGGTTGCTCTAACCTGTTAACATGGGTGCTGTAATGAAAAGCAAAAGGTTCTGCTGGACATGCACCGCTCACGCAGGTAGTGAGTCCCAAGGCTAGGGTTATAGATTGTACAAGCTTCTTAGTACAAGTTGGTTGTATCTGCAAAATATCACTTTAAAATGAAAAGATGATGACATTTTTACATTTTTACAACAGATTTGTTTTGTATTTTGTATGTAGATAATTGTAGTCTTATTTTCTTGTTTGTTAGTGAACAGAAACAGCGCAGTCACTACTTGTCATAACTGGTTTGATCTGCAAGAGTGCAAACTGATCATGTGTGAAATAAAGTAGCTCTCGTTGAAACCTTTAATTGTCTCAAACTCAGAAAACATCTTGACAAAAATTACATTACTCTCTGACTGTCATACCTGATAACATGCAGTATAACTATTACTAAGCATTCAATTGTTCTTGTTACACCAATGTATTCCTCTGTCGTTTCAATCTCCGCCATAAGTTTTCTCTTTCTCTAACAATTGCCTTTTGCCTCTTTCTCATCTTCACACATCTTACATCTGTAATCCTGCCCTATCCGTATATGTCATTCGATTCTTTCTCCCATCTTGCTTGTTCACATTCTCCATCTCTCCATCTTTCGTTTCACATAACTCTCTCTTTTCTTTCACTCTCTGTTCACACCTCTTCCTCCCCTCTCCTCACCTCCCTTTCTTCTATCCTCTCCTTTGCTCTCAGGTGTAGTTTAGATAAGGCTAGAGGAGGGGATTAGTGAGAGCGCTCTGCCATGTTTGCCTCTGGCACAGAGGACAAAAGGACTTGGACGTTTACACTGCTCCGCCATCTCCATTCACCTGCCTGTGTGTTGAAACAGCCATGCAGGAGTACATGCGCGTGCACGTGCACACACACACACACACACACACACACACACACACACCTGTGTAATGACTGTGTCATCGTGCCCCAGTTATGAACTGAATCAGCATAATCCCTTCACACTCCATTAATCAAGAAAAGGCAGGGTGTAGTCTCACAAAAAAATGCACATACTCACACACACAGAAAGACAGTGCTGACACATATCCTCACCCTGTGTGGTCTGCCAATTTTAGATGGTCCCATGGGCTGATATTACTGGTCTATTGAACCAGGTCAGACGCAATAGCATCTACAAGACCATGCAGAGTCTACAGGTGTGTGTGTGTGTGTGTGTATGTCTGTGTGTATGTCTGTGTTTGTAGGCCTCTATTTTTCCAAAACAATATGATTGAAGCTACTGAAGATGACACACTGCGCAAGGATATTACAATACGATTGGCCTTGTTTCCACCACAGGGCCTAGCAGAGCTTAGCAGGAGGTTCTCATTATTGTAATATTCAACACACAGTTCTATGATTCCCTTTTCATCTCCTTTCCTGCTGAAATGATTAGTCAGCTCACACTTCAGCTTTTAATGAAGAAATTTGACTTTTGCTCATGTGCTGTAAACATCCGATAAACACAGCACTGGCTTTCTTGTCCATATGACTGCTGCAGGGAAGATCGGTGACAGTTTCCTCATAGTACCTGTCATCCACATCACTCCTCACAGTGCCTATTACAGCTCAAATACTGCAATTGCTCAAGCCTGTGCCTGTGCCAGCTGCTGTCTAAAAAAAAAGTGTATCTAAAAAATGTCAACTTCTCAGCAACTAAGAAAAGCTGTCATGATTCTAGCTTTGTAAAAATGCATTATAATTATTCCAGTGGGCTCTGGAAGGCATTCATGGTTAAGGTATGTGTAGACTGCAAAGCAAATGTTTAGAGGTGCTGTGATTGAATATAAAGTCTGTGCAAAGATGCAAACAGACAGATCGAGGAGAAGCCTATCTTTGCAAGGTGAGCAAATCATTTATGCCAAGGCTGTGTGATTCCATGTCATGATGAATATACAGAGATGAGAGGAAATAGGTGAGAGATCTGAAGGATAATTACAATGGGGCTTTGTTTAAATTTTGAAATCAGCTAGTGTCTGAGCTGGGACATAGACACATGTACAATCACACTCAGATCCGGCTTTAATGTTGGCTCTACATTAAACACACTAGGAATGTTTCAGTGTTAACAAACTTGCCTCTGACGCATAACACAGTGCTATTGCAACTTTAGGGAAAGTACTAAATTTCCCTGCGACTTGAGAATGTATTTTTTCCTTTTTGGTCCTCATCATCACTGATTCCTCTTCATTATTTGCAGCACTTTCAGTTCCCATTTCTCCACCTACATGTCTAAAAAAAAAGGAGAAGAATGAGTGCAGCATGATTCTTTAGTGCAAGCCCATGATGACTAATTCTTTATCAATAACTAGTGGGACGTTTCTGTTTGTAGGTCAAGTGAATGATGAGGCGAAACATCAATATCATGGTGCAAATTTATATTGGAGTATCTTTCAAGCCAATAATACCGCCCACATTCTTAACTATCAACAATTTGTGTCTAGCTTTCCACCTATCCATCAGTCTGTCAGTCCCAGCTGGACAAAAGCTTGGGGCTGAATTGGTCGGTGGTCCAGAGCAGACTGTAATCTAGAGCTCCTATCATTGGGGATCCGCTCGTCTGCCTGTGTGATCAGGCAGACAGAGTGCTGAGCATTTGATCAGCCTGATACTGAGCCCAGTGGGCAATGAGCCACTGCGGAGAGACACGACAATCAGCGAAATATATACACAACAAGGCCAGAGCACATAAGTACACATTTACACACATATACACACACACACACACACAGACACACACAGTGCAAGAAATCCTATACATGAAAATAGACTGATCCAGTGAGTGGGCAGAAAAAAATATTGAGTTAGTGAGTGAAAAACAAAGACAGAGAAAAAGAAAAATAAGCAAAGAAGAATGAGTATGTGTGTAGGGGGGAGGATTTTGTGTGTGCGTGTGTGTAAGAAAGAGAGACCTTGTATTCCTGTTTGCTATCAGGTGAGTGTGTGTGTTGTTTTTCTAGCACCCACCTATCAGTCAGGGCCTGCAGGCAGGCTGCAGAGCAGTGTGGGTAGGAGAGGTGTCAGCTAATCTCCCATGATTGATGTGTGAGACCAAAACTGATGAAACTTTACTGTATTCAGCAAGGGTCTATACCATCACAGACAGTCACGTCTCCACAAGCGCATACATACACAAGCAGTGATGTCCTAAGGGATGCACAAAATCATGCATACATTATAACCGCTCATCCCCCCTGATCTACTACACTCACAGCTCATCTCTAAGCCTCTGTCTGCATCCTCTAAAGCCTGAGATGTCCTACCATAGCTGAGGTTTCAGTGAGACCTGCTCTCCATTTCACCTAATTGGCCATGAAAAATGGATGACAAACATAAACAGTGCGCTGTCATTATGTCATTAAGCATGAGGAGGACCTGCGTGTGTTTGTGTGACGCGAGCGGGAGGGGTTTTGCGCATGTGTAAGATGGCATTTATATATGGAGACTGGCAAACGTAAATTGAAGGTATTCTATTTGCTTTTAAGCCTAATTGCCGAAATAACTGTGTACTTTCAAACAGTGCCCAGATGTGGTGAGCTGGCTTGACTATCAGAACACCCACACAGAACTAAGAGAGAGGGGAGTGGAAAGACACATGGAAATAAACAGTGGAGGAAAAAGATAAATTGAGACTTCTTCCTTTCTGTCAGAGTACCATTTTCAGAAAATAATTGATGAAAATGGAAAAAGAAAGGAAGAAAAGGAAGGAAAGATACAGCTACATTAACCCCATGTCTTCTCTTCCCTGTTTTAACCTCAATATCTTATTCTCCATAAAATGTCACATTAATTAACAACTTTGCACTCATACACACACCCTTCATATCCATAAAATAGGACCTCCAAAGCAATGATGTCATTTGGACATTGGAAAACAGAAGTTTCTTGTTCTTTTTGGTTTACAATGATTCATCTGGGTTGCTCTCAATCACATTGTTTATAAAGGAAAAAGATCATCATGTGTTATGCTGAAGGCCTCCACTACGAAGCAAAAAAAGTGAAAGAGGCATAAACATATATATATATATATATTCAAATGTAAGCCTTTATGGATTTACATAATGACATCATTCCAAGTTTTCTAAAGAGGACCTTTCAAAATCACCATTGCGGTCTTTGCAACACTCTCCACTTCTTACTAATTTCTCTCTTCCCTGGAGGCTTTGAATCATAACTAAGGACTTTGTGCTAGATTATGGTCAACCGCTGTATTGCACAGATACACTGTCTTCTATTCAGACACACAGAGCTTGCAGGGTAAAAGGGGTGCTATCTGAACACAATCTGTGTAGGTCAAAGAGGGATTAAGTGTTCCGTACAGCACTGACAGTTGCAGAAGTAGAGAGCAGTATAGTGCAAGTGGTCAATTCTTAAGGTATGAAATCAAAGGATCATGCCAGTGTTTGTGAACCCTTCTGTAAAATGGTTAAGGAACGATTGTGGTAATGGTTGAAAGAAACCAATGGTAACTGTGGGTAGGAGACAAAGTAGTACCACACACTTCGTTCTTACAAAGTTTTACAGTGCTGTAACAAGGCTGGCAAGGCTGTAACTACTTCAGTCTGCTTGTGAGAGTGAACAGCCATTACTTGCACAACCACATGTAGATTCGTGTCAGGAAAACCTGAACATGAGTCAATTGAGTGTTTTAAACAATGCTACTGTTTTTTTGTGGTGAGGACAGATCTAAAGATGGTGTACATTGTTTTTGTGAATCTCCTGCCAAACTTTGGAAGACACAATACGCTACAAACCCAAACCTTCTCTAACCTTCTGTACATTCACTGCATTAAGTGTGTGTAGATATTTGTGTGTGAGAGAGTTGCTGTTGAGTGGTGATGCTCAAAAGTGAACATTATGCAGTAATGCTTTTGTTTTCAGTTAAACCCAGTTCCCACCAGTACACATAAAAACACTGACACACATGGGAAGACATGGGGCACATGCATACAGATACTCACACTTACATACATTGAAACAACACTGCAATCCTTTCCACTCTGCAATTAAAACTTAGAACACCAGACAGGCACAAAACAGGGAGCCAAATGCAAAGGTCCTGCAGAAAAGCGGCCCAAACAAATCTTTCGTAGATCCCCCGAGTGAAGGGGCCTGGGTTAGGATTAGAATCAGAATCAGTGGTAAGCGACATTGACATTCTACACAAGGTTTGGTGATGGGAAACTTTGGCAGGCTTGTTCTATCGTGCCGGGCTAGAATTCCTGATGAGTTGATGTTTATCTTATCTGGGTGGGATAGTCATTTCTGAAGTAATTTACATGAATTCGACTAATTTAAATGGAGTTTGGACTAAGAGTGGTCAGACAGGGAATGTTGTCACACATAAAATCCCTGCAAGCAGCCCTACAAACACACAAACACATGCCCTTAATGGACAAAGCCTGAGAGAAACCCATGAGATGCAGAGCAAAAGCAGTAACGGTGGTCCTGGTACAGGACTGGAATGAGAAGAAGTGTCATCTTTCAGTGAGTCTCTTGAGGGCTAATTTGTCAGAGCAGCCATGGTTAATGTTACACAACCATATTCTTTGCTTTATTTCTTTTGATAGCTCCATCAGCCACTACTAAAACATGTACAACAAAGCAGAGAAAATTGGGATAGGCAGCCATTCAGAAATTGATACATATCAGCACAACATACACATAGTGTAACAAACACCAATCCTTAAAATGCAATCTGGCTTTGGATGTTCTTTTTAAATAAAGAAAATTACTCAACATATATTTAAAATTGGTGTCTGCCTTCTAAACTGTGCATATTGATACATCTGAAGAGGTTTTAATCAAAGGTCTTACACCTGATTGGTTCTTGTTGGCTTCCTTCCTGCTCTCTACCAGCATTCTTTCCTGATGCAACAAAAGTAATTACCAGAGACCTCTACCTCGCCCTAGGGACAGAGAGGAGAGGATATGCTATCAGGCACACGCACAAACACACACAAACACACAAATAAGCACACACACACACACACACAGAGTAATACTGTCCGATACGTGTTCAACATTTTCCAGCTCCCTGGCCAATGAATGACAGCCTAGCTAATTAGAATCTGATTTACCCATTTAATGAAAAAAGGAATAATTAGATAGCTAGATAGCAGCCAGGAGACATTTATTCGGTATGCGTTTAGAGTCACAGAGTCTCTCTCTCTCTCTCTCTCTCTCTCTGTGTGTGACCTGAGGGGATAGAGTTTTGAAATGAGATGCCTGATTGCACCACCTATCTAACTGCTTTCTAAATGAAATTACAGTTCATTAGAAACACATATGTACACACTCAAGCTTGTAATCTCTCTAATGCACTCACACACACACACACACACACACACACACACACACACACAGATACAGTACATTCAGTATATCCACAGATAAAAGCAGCAGAGCGTTGTGTAAACTATGTAACTGTTTCCCATCACAAAGCAGCTTCTGCTGTTTAACAATAACAAGATGCCTCCTCCTCCATTTTCCATTTCTTATTTCCATATGGCTTTCTCTTCAAATTGGTGTGTATTTCTATATCAGATTGTGATTGGATACAGACTAATTTGATTTATACTTTGGGAATTCATTCTGTCTCACCACAACTCCTGTAAGAAGTGAGTATGAGTAGGCTTTATGTCGCTTGCAGCTTGCTACTCCATAAACTGAGAGCTCTCTTGCCTCCAAGATACCTACTGCGTGTGAGGTTCTTGTCATTACATGCGGGAATTTCTTAAATCCATAGCTGGAATTTAATATCTCTAAAGGGAATGAAACATGGGTCTCTTTGACAAAAAGAGGAGCAGCATTATTGCCTTCAATTCAGTAGGGAATGATGTATGGTATGAAGCTGTTGTGAATAATATGGTGCACAAGCCAGCATAAGAAACATTTCTGTCACAGTTGATAGTTATACTTTTTATCCTGACTACATTTAAAATGTTGCATGTTGTTTAAAGGGATTAGACTAAACTCTAGGCCACCATTTAAAGCAGTGGCAAGGCAACCTCTAGCCACTGCTGGATGAATTTTTTTCTTTCTTTCTTTTTTAAATCTTGAAGACACACCAACTTTGTGTAGAAGTGTCCAGGTTTTATTATTTCATCATGAAATTATAGCTCATACGAGTCATACAATAAACAAAGTACATGGTTTATTGGAGGACTTTGGTATGCTCTTGCTTACCACAAACTCCAACATCCAATAATCAGAAGTCAGCTGCCAAAGAGCATTACACTCACATGCTATGTTTCTACAGAAAAATAAATTCTGGAAAAAACACACAGCATGATGGGAAAGGGGTAATGAGAATTTGGTGGCGGCTTGCGTTTGTAAGACTTCTGTTAAGCAATATTAAAGAGTAAGTTGTGGGTTTCAGTTTCCACTTGAGAAAATTCCCTTCCAAACAGTCCCTACTTGCAGCTGTATGCAGAGATTATGTATCTTTGACAACAAAGTCAACGCAATTTAATGTTCATAAGAATGAGTTACTTATTTGTGAGTATGCATGATTTGTATAATGGCCTACAGCATGCAAACCCACCCACACAACCCTTTGAAATGATAAAAACTGTATACAGTTTATGACATGACATTTAAGTAAATACTGTAAGCAAATGAATGCAAAATAATAAGCTATAAATTCTGCACGCAGATGGACTGAGAGGCATGTGACCCCTGTTCTTGAGCACAGTGCTTGAATACTTGTAATAGGCAGCTTTAAGGTGTGTGTATGTATAGTTTGTGTCTCATCTTTTCTCCCTTTGCAACCCTTCTCCTGGCCTTTGCTGTACATACTAATGTGTTCTTAGTGAACTCACCAATAAGAGGTAAGATTTTAAATTATATTTCAATGAGAAGGTCAAACTTATTTGGGATGTAAAATGGGTCCAAACCTTCTTTTACCCTTCTGGCTCCATACTCTCCATATGGTGTAAACAAACACAAAGAAGGACATTTGGTAATGAGGTGGCACTGTTACAATTTCTCAAGTTGTGGGCGTTAGAGGACTCTCTCTCTTTCAGGTCCACACACAGTAACACAAGAGGAAAAAACATATGTGTGAATGTGGAGATGAGAAGAATGGCGTATGTACTGTACTTGCAGCCTCAAAGAAAACACACTTTCACCACTTTCAATGCTGGAAGTTTGAGTTTAAGCTGCTCTTGTGGCAGAAATGCCCGCCCATCCTCAGAGAGTTGATGGAGCATTCACCTTATGCCTCATTGAGCTGACTCACTGTAGCATTGCAGAGGATACAGCATATGGGAGGAAATAAATAAACAAATGCCCCAAGTGTCCTCTCTCCATCTTGGCTCTGTGTTGACTCACAGCCGGGGGCTGTTCCCCCCACCCCCCTCACTTTATTCAGCTCTAGTGAGAGCAGCCCCAAGCAGCTACTGGGCCCTATGTTGATCCATCATGGTTCATCATCATGCTGGATCAACCACCATGCTGACGCCTGAAGAGCAGTGTGCGTCCCAGAGAAATCTGTCCACTCATATTTTTTCTGTCCACTTTCCTGTCTTTTTTCCCCTTTTCTCTCACACACATCTTTACACACACCTGGTCAAACACAGCATCTCTTCTTTGCCATGCCCTCCAGCATGCTTGGTCTACCTGTCAGGTAACTATCTCACACTTCCAAGACAGCACTCTAAAACTATACAAAATATCCATAAACCGATAACAGATCTGCTAGGCCAGCTGGAAGACAGGTAGACACTTTGGTACATGGCAAGACAGATAGATAGACAGTTATGTCCTTAGGGCCACTGATTAGGTGACTTACTACAGATCATAAGTCCTTCCTTGTCCCTGCTTGGGCTTCAGAAACACCTCATAATGGGGTTGAGGTTGAAGAAAAGAAATACAATGTTTGGGTTGTAGTAACAAAAATTCTGGGTATGTTTGTGGGTATAGCCTATGCATACTGTTGTTTGTAAAAATGCAAGTGAGGCCTGACTGTGCATTAACAAGATTTTCCTGCATGTGAGAGCAATCTTTGGTGCAAAGTATGAAACTTGCCCACAGCAACATGCTGGCTTGGAGTCACAGCCCTGAGAGGGAAAGAGAGATAACGTGATTGGCATGAGGGTGTTTACAGTAAACAAGAACAAGGGCTGGCAGGCTGGCAGACTATTACACAGGAATGCAACCTTGCTCTCATCTTCGTTCCTTTTTGGCTCTATCCACCCCCAAAACACCAACAGAGAAGTTTATTCTCACTATGGCATATGTGTGAATTATCTGTTTGACGCCTACATATGACAAGACTGGCCACCTCAATGTGTAACATAGGGTTGTTGAGTATACAGCACAGTGCACCCATAAATTAAGTTCTAATAACAAGAGGAGAAGGCAGAGAAGAAGTTCTAGTCAGGTTAGGTTAGACCAACAGTGAAATTATTTTAATTGAGATAACCACTGTAAAATCAAAAAGTTTAAAGTAAGTTCATTAGAACAATAACACTGATTTGGAAGCAGTTTGTATGTATAAGATTAAATGACGTGACTTGGGCTTGATTAGAGATTAAGAAAAAAAATCTTGACATTACCTCCAAGAATGTCCTCCTTCATTTGTCTTTCAGCAGGATATGCATCTATTTTAGCACTATCCAAGGCATACCGTGCATAACTATCACTAATAAATGTTTTACACACTATATATGTCTTGTCTTTTTCTGACAAACAGGTGTTGTTGTTATTCATATTCATTATCAAGCTTGATTGACAAGCTGCTCTGAAACGTATTTATATATACAGGTATATGTTCACACACACATACATACCAAGGACTGTGTTTCATTTATGCTTCCTTAGATCCATCTGCCAAGTCACTTTTTTCTCTTTATCTGTCAGAAGGTAGGGATGTTAATTATCTTAAGTCAAGGATGGCACCACCAAGTCAATTTTGAGATATGATCTAATCTCTCCCTCTTTGATCTCCTTCCTTCTCTTCCTGTCTACTTGTGTTCCATGCCAACTGTGCTCACCATCTTCATCAACATACGACGCACCGTTGTTGAAACGATGACTTGTCATTGATATAAAGAGTTATTTATAGTGAGCTGCGTTTGCCATGTAATTTTTGACTCTGTAATTCTTCCCGAAAATCATCCTCTGTGTTTATTAACTGCTGTTTACTGTATATTTCTGATCCTATTATCTATTGTTCTTCCAGGAAAAAAAGTCCTCCACTTATCTACACTATTCCCTCATGCAAGAGGAGATGAATACTTAAACACACAAAGCAATTACTCATAAGCTTACTCATATATACAGATGGGTTTCCCTCTGATCTCTGGGCTCATGGTGTCCCAGATGAGTACCCTCTCTCGCAGTTTGTATTACAGAAACTGCTATTGTAACAAAAGTCTAAATGTAAAACATCTCCACGTACACATTGCATACAATGAAAACACAAAGGCATGCAACTAAGACAAAACTGCGGACGTATGTACATACATGCATAACCATTTATCTTTATTTTATTTTTTGAACACAATACGGCTTTATCAACATGGCAGAAACAACAGAAATAGAAAATGTCTTTTTCTTTCTTTCTTTTGGCTGAGAACAAATTTAGTTTTGGAGTGATGACACAGCAGCACAAAAGATTGGTTTTCACTGTTTCACTGTCTTCATTCCATTTTACATATGTGTGTATGCATATAACATGTGCCTGTGTGTGGTACATATTTGAAGAAATGAATGGGAAGATAGCACAAGAAAAGGGGAAACTCCAGACTTGCTTTCCCATCTGATTTCTTCTTGTCCCTCATACCTCATGACTGGCTTGACTGGATCACACAAAGATCATCAGCTAACATTTCTCACTCTCCCTCTACCTCCACCCCTTTCCTCATCACAATTGTTCCAAAAACGTCTGTTCTGGTTAACTGTCTGGCCTACATTCCTTTGCTCTGCCTCAGCCCCTCACATCATCCCAAGACAGGTCCAACTCCTCTGTCATAATAGGGTGTGTCCTTGTCCTGGTTTCGGGCCAACCCTTTTCTTTACTTGTCTAAGTTTTCTTCCCCATCAATCCCGTACAGCCAATTTCTCTCTTTCCTTCCTCCCAAGTTCTCTTCCTCTCCTCTCATCCCCATTTCCCCTATAGCACAGCCCTCAAGGGCATATAGTAAATCTGTGGTGTTGTCTCTTTACTGGTCCATAGAGAATGAAACCACAGTACTCTTCTCCTAATCAAAGTGTAGTTTCCCCTTTCAGTCTTTTAAAGGAAATCAAACAAAGAGAGAAGAAATGCATAGCTGGTCCTGGTTGCTAGGAAACCCTGTGTCTATGCTCCAAGCAGCTATTCACAAGCTTTTATTTCTCTCTCTCTCTCTCTCTCTCTCTCTCTCTCTCTCTCTCTCTCTCTCTCTCTCTCTCTCTCTCTCTCTCTCTCTCTCTCTCTCTCTCTCTCTCTCTCTCTCTCTCTCTCTCTCTCTCTCTCTCTCTCTCTCTCTTCTCTTTCCTTTTTATATTTTACTCCGATTCACTGTATCTGTTTACTGACCTATGACTTTATCTCTCACTATCTGGCAAACTGAGGGAAACACAGAGGAGAGAGGGCCAAAAAAGAAGAGAGATGAAATTAGATATCAAAGAGTAAAAGCCAGTAAGAGGGAGCGATAACTCTAAAAAGGGTTTGTCCCCAGCATGTTGCAGAAAGATGACGGGAAACTTGAAAAGGAGGAAAAGAAAGTCAAATTATTGATTTGCCTCTCTTCTACTCCCATTGCATGCATTTTGTCACACAGGGAGGCAGTTGTGATGTCATAAGGCCCAGTGCAATTTTTTCTTCTTTCTCATTTCTCCCTATTAGTCATTTTTGCGCTACCCCCCACTCTCTCATTCGTTCTACATGTTTTTTTTCCTTCTTTGTCTTTGCTATCCAATATCAGTATCCCTCTGCTAGATTTATTTCCTCATCTGTCACCACTCCCTTCTCTTCCATTCACCTACAGCCACTCCTCCCTGTATATTTTTCTGTCTCACCTGGGGGGTGAGGGGTCAGGGGGGGTGAGGTAGTTAAAGTGAGTTGTGGTAGCCATTAGCCATGCATCTCTAGCCTGCCACAGGGTGGGAGGATGAACGAGGAAAAGAGGAAGAGGAGGACGATGTAGTGTGGCTGATCCAAGATGATCTGGGTTGCAAGTTTCCTCCCCTGTTCTGTTCCGTTTCGTTTTGTCCTTCCCCTGCTTGTTCCTAATGGCTTCCTAATGACAGCTTGCAGGCACCACACACCCAGCCATTTATAACCATCTAGACAGAGAGACTGTGTGTGTGTGTGTGTGTGTGTGTGTGTGTGTGTGTGTGTGTGTGTGTGTGTGTGTGTGTGTGTGTGTGTGTGTGTGTGTGTGTGTGTGTGTGTGTGTGTGTGTGTGTGTGTGTGTAGAATCTTTAGAAGACAGGGGGAACATTAAAAAGCAGATGCACCTCATTCGTATTGTGCACAAAGACACACACATGCTGTTAACCATCAGCCTACGCTGGCATGTGTGAACAGCAATAGCCTGAGGCGGTTTTACATGAACCTGAAGGTGACATACTGAGTTTTAGCGTCTTAATAGGAGTTGTTCTAGCCACATGTTGTGTAAAAGCCATTAGCAAAGGCTAGTTTGTCTAAATATCTGCCGGCTATTTTTATATGCAATTTACAATCTGGCTCTATCTCTTTCTTTCTCAATGCATAACTCCCACAGAGGTGTAAACAAACCAACAACTTGGCACCAAACTGTCAGATTTTTCACTACTAGTTGTTAAAGTAAATCTTGACCTGTGACTAACAAAGCAGCGTTAAAAGAGGGGTGTGAAACCATTCCCACTTTTGCTCTGTATCAGTGGTGTCCAACCCTGCTCCTGGAGAGCTACTGCCCTGCATGTTTTAGGTTTCTCCCCACTCTAACACACCTGATTCTAATAATTAACTTGTTATCAAGCCCTTTGACAAGCTTCAGCTGCTTGATAATGAGTTAATAATTAGAATCAGGTGTGTTAGAGTGGGGAGAAACCTAAAACATGCAGGGCAGTAGCTCTCCAGGAGCAGGTTTGGACACCACTGCTCTATATGCATACAAGTTGACATTTTTATTTGACGGGACAGGTTCTGCTGTCTGGGGTGCAGACTGCATTAATCTAGCAGCATGCTAAAGATTTAACTCACCACCCAGGGATTAGAGAAGTCAACATAGCAAACACTTATTTTTGACTTATGGATTGCATAACTTTGAGAGACAAGCCCTGTGTGGCCAGTATAATGTTTCATTAATGGACAAGATAGAGGAAGCTTGGGTGGTGGAGGTAGTATTCAGCATATCAGCAACAACAGCGGTGTATACGCAATTACGAACCCCAAGAATGAATGAAGAGATGAGAGATTCAATGGACTGCCTGATGTGAAGTGCTGTGGCACAATTGTCTTTTTGACAATCAGCTGACAAGTACACAATGCTACACAAGGTTTCGATGACTGAAGGCAGGCGTGAAAATGCAGTTTAAGTTAATTTCAGGAACCCCAATATGCATAGACTTCCTGGCCAAATAAGTCTAAATCTCCACACACCGATTGTTTGCTTTTGTTTAAATCTTTTTTTCCCCAAACACTGCAACAAAGGAACATGTCACTGCTAATAAATAAAATGTTGCCATTAATTGGAAAAAAACAGTGGCTTAAACTTTGAAATGGTATTTTGATAATGCAACAGTGCAAACAAATTGATACTAAAGGGAGTTGTATATGAACAACTTATCATAGGAGAACAGTAAGCTCCTATCCGTGTCTGAAAATCATTAACTACATTCCTCTTGGGCTCAAAGGGAAATCCCTCGCCAGATAAAGAGTGTCTATGCATGTGTGTGTGCATATGTGTATGTTGGTGGGCTCAAATCAACACCTTCTCACAGGCTCTCTCTGATGTCTCAGCATGTGATGAAAAGGGACACCATCCTAGTCAAACTGTGACAACACACACAACCAGACACCAGCTATCTGAGAAAGGGATAGAGGGGTATTTTTTTTTTTGTACGCAAGATCTGTTTAATATAAACTAATTAATTAATATGAACTCTAAAATACATAACAGCTAATGTACGTTTGTTACACACATACTCAGTTTGTTACACACGTCATACTGCATGTCTGCTTATCATTCTACCCATATTTCCAGCAAATTCATCTCACAATCTTTTCCTGAGCCTGTTATTCTCATGAGATTACAAAACAGTTGTCAATGGAGGCACATCCTCAGCGTTAGCAGAGCCGGTAGCAGCCATATGATCACAGTGCTGACAGCTCTCCATGACCTCATCCATTTAAGTCAATTTTCGACTCAGAGGCAGAAAAGGAAAGAAAGGAGGGAGTGAATAGAGGAATTGAAAAAGAAAGTTGAAGGAAAAAGTAGGAAGACAAATAGGGAGACAGAAAAAAGGAAAGGAGAGGAAAGAGTCTGAGAGATCCAATGAGAAAGAATCTGAAAGAATGCAGAAGGGAAGAAAGGGTGAATAAGAGAAGCAGGGAGACAGACAAAGAAGGGAAAAAGAGCACCTGGCAGCAAGTCACAATGCAAATATACTTCAAAGCGTTGCTGCTAAAGGTGGGATCAGATAGTGTATGCTGCAGAGAGATGGGGGCTCAAGAAGGTTACTTGGAAACTTAACCTGCATCTTCAGAACACATGCAAACGCTCTTGCGCACCTGAAGAAGTCAGGCATGCTTGGAAAGGAAAGGAGGGATATAAAAGTACATTCAGAAATTAAATTGTACATTAAAAGAGAAAGAAAAAGAAGGGGTGTTAATGTGTGTGCACTTTTGGTTTTGTGTGTTTAATGAAGTTGTGAGGAAGCAAAGTAATCAAATCGGACACACGGATCATGATGTTATTATTATTTTGTGGACGTTCAATAAATGTCATCTTAATGCCCTCTTTGAAGTTGTGTCAGCTTCTCACACTGGCTGTCAAATCAGCCTCTTTTCTTTCAGTTCTAATTCACTTAACATGGCTGAGATGAGAAAAAGGAGCTGATGGGTGAGATAATGGAGCTGACTTGCAACCTGCCTATATACCAGCATGTACACAGGGCACACACACACACACACACAAGCGCACACACACACACACACACACACACACACAACACACACACACACACACACACACACACACACACACACACACACAAGCATACACCACAATGCACATGCACTTATGCATATACCTGAATGCACAAAGACAGTTGCACACGGCCACAAGACGGAGATCAGGATGGAGTGGATAATGAAACTGCTTCTGACCCTGTCCAATTATGATCCTCTGTCCATTACCTAAATGGACACCACTCACTCCTATTGATCATTGCCTATTCTCTTTCACTTCTCCGTTGCTCTTGTCGTTTTTCATCTCGTTACCTCTCCGCTCATCTGCATCGCTCCACTGATGGTTTACGTGGCCGTTGATGGGACTATAAATCAGGGGCCGCACCTAGCGTTTATCACCACGGAGACCAAATGAGCACACACTCTTCGACCCTGAAAACCCAGAATGTGCTCACTGGGAATGATGCACACCCCCTTATGCACAATGGGTGTCCTCTAGCTCAAGTCTACCTTTTGTAAAAGGTGGTAGACACTCTGTGTGTGTGTGTGTGTGTGTGTGTGTGTGTGTGTGTGTGTGTGTGTGTGTGTGTGTGTGTGTGTGTGTGTGTGTGTGTGTGTGTGTGTGTGTGTGCATGTGTATGTATGACTTAAGAGTTACGAGAGCAGTAATGGAATCCCTTCCTTGATGTGAGTTCTTCGGCCCATTCGAAGTCGCGTCAGCCGTGAAAATGTCAGCCATGATCTAGAGAGGCTGGAGCAGGTTTATGACATCATCAGTGCGCTGCCACTACAGAGATCTTATACCAAGAGCCCTGACAGTCTGATCTATTCGCAAGGTCTCAAGTCGTGCAAACAGTCACAAAATGTTGAAACAGAATGCGTTCCTGTATGCTTCATTCTTTCCCCAACAGAATGAAGCCCTTCATATAGTGAAGCAGCATGGAGAGCAGTTTGAACTCAATCAAAAAGGTACACACTGAAAGCCAAACAGGAAACCCATGAGTGTGTTGTGGGTGAGACAGAGGGACACTGGATATAGGCATTTCATTCTGGTATTTAGTCTGTGGCAGGGATTTTGCTACTTGTCTGGTATCTGCCTGTGCCACTTATGGTGCCAATCCAAGCAAACTAGTGAGGCTGTAATCAGAGCGGGACAATCACGGGATTAATACAGCATACACCCTTCACCACATAGGCACATTAAGACATTCAAAAATATGCAAGTACATACACAAGCATGTGCATACACACACTTGGGCGTACACACAAAAGAACCCACAGATGTACACAGTGGGCACTCTAACTCGAGTCTAGCTCCTGGTTCCTAAACATACGGTTGTCTCCATTATGACGATGGAAATGCGAGGGGATAAGCTTCAGGAAATTATGTTTCACTCACTGTCAGGAGACTAATGTAAATAAATGTTCTCACAACAAGGCCTCACACACCCACGGTGAGTTTGTATTATCGCTTCTCAGTGCGTCTTGGACAGACAAATAATGTTGGTTGGTATTCAGGGCCTACTTTGTTGTGTACCAAATTCCTCAGTCTTTGCTTTCATTATTGCCAAAGATCACCATCATACATCTTTTCACCACAGTGAAATGGACAACAAAGTGTCTGTCTGTATGTATTTGTGCGTGTGTGTGTAAGAGTTTCTTCGTGTGTGTAGATGTGTTACCTTTCACAGGAAAAACACTGTGTAGCCTACATGAAAATGACATTTTTATAACACCCGGGACCCTTACAAGGATGCAACAAAATACTAAAGGCCACAAAAGAACCACAGGTGGAGACATAGAGTGACATAAATGAAAAAAAAAACAGGATAGAGGGCAGACAGAGACTGGAGGAAAAAAAGGGGACGGAAGAGAGAGCGGGAGCAGGACAGAGAGGAGGAGTAAAAAGAGCTCTGTACGGATAGTGGTAAATGATAGGGTGCAACTAAATGAGGGTATGTAATTTGGGGTGTTTAGTAATTACACTAGTTTGACAGAGCCATGTCATACCCTCCCTTTCTTGATCCCCCACTGCTCGATTGCCTGTTTTTCTGCCATCATCCTTATGTTTTCCACATTTAGCTCTTCTCATTCTCTGTCCCCCCCACCACCCACCCACTCCTCTAGCTTTAAATGCTCCATTCCAGGCAGCAAGCATCAGTCAAAAAGTTTTACCAGCTGTATGTCCTGTCTACCCCCCCTTCATTTGACAAGCCTTAAATATAGAGGAAAATGTTAATATATGTTTTCTAGTCTCTGGCCAGGTCTATGAAATTCATTTATATTGGTGGATGGTTTGCCAAGGAGTTGACTGCAGGAGTGTGTGATCTTGTGGTGATTTATTTTACCCCAAAAGCATATTATTCTGAAGTGTGAATGTGGTGCGTGTGTGTGTGTGCCTGAGAGAGAGAGAGAGAGACAGAGAGGGAGAGAGAGAGAGAGAGAGAGAGAGAGAGAGAGAGAGAGAGAGAGAGAGAGAGAGAGAGAGAGAGATATATAGAGAGTGAGTGTGAGTGTGAGTGTGAGTGTTTATGTGTTTATATTATACAGGATTTAAGTGTATGTGTGCACACAAGAACACATTCCTCAGGCTCAAGCACCAACTGTGTCGTCAAGGGTTTAGTTGGAAATTCTTAAAAAAGGGAAATGTTACTTTTCTCTCAAACATCAATATCCACATGCTGAGTTGATAAAATCCACATTAGTGAGGCAGGAAACCGGCAATAAAATCAAACACATGGAAACAGTCAGGCTCCTGTGATTTCACAGTAGTATATGGGCTCTCCAATGAATATAAACTATGATATACCAATGATGAAAGACTAAACAGAGAATAAAGTGGGGTATAGAAGGTAGTAATAAAGAAGGAGAAATATTGTGTGAATGTGTGTGTCTGATTATCTTGGATACAGTAACAGTTGATATCACCAAGAGCTGAGGTCATGAAAATACTAAACTCTGTCAGCCTCTGTTGAAAGTTCAGTGGAGTCCTTCCAATTCAAATTTTTCCTCCTTCGTCGATGGTAAACACATTTAAGTTAGTTTGGCTGTTTCCATAATCCCGAAAGCAAAGGACGAATGATAACGAGGCCCTGCAGAAATCTGGAACCCAAGTTACATATAAAAATCACACTCTCACACACACACACACACACACACACACACACACACACACACACACACAGGTAAAAAAAGGACTGACAGAGTGTTGAAAAGAACATAAAGCCAGGCATTTGTTTAACCAGTCTAAAGCCCTGAGAGCCATTCTTTTCAACCCACCCTCTTATTACATTACATGACCACAGATTTTTAACAACTGCACACACAAGCATATAAACACATTTCCACAAATCCACAAATCTATATATCCAGGCGCAAACACACACACACACACACCCCCACACACACACACACACACACACACACACACACACAAATGTATGCACTATGCTGTTTCCCAGTTCTGTTTGACTGCCCTCAGGCCCCTGACAGTGTTTGAACCCTGACCTTGTCACATTCGAGTGGGTCCGAGGGGGAAGGGGAGTTTCTAGGGGGTTCGATTTTACATAGAGGAGGTCGCGGAGAGCTCGATCTGCAGACAAAGGCCCTGGTTGTGGCGGGTGTCTGCGGGTCAGGGTGGGTCGGGTCAGCTCCATACCCTAACCCTCTTTCTGTCTCTTGCCTTCTTCTTTTCCTCTCTTCCATCCATCTCTCTTTTCAATGGAGAGGAAGATCCGAGAGGAACAATAGCGTTCTTCTGCCCCTACTATCATCCCAAAAGTGGGGATGCATACTGAACAGGGGCCAAGGGGTTCCACTTGCTACTTAGCCTATTTTCTCCTCTTTTCCATGCTTTCACCTCCCCTTTCCCATTAAACCCCTCCACGCTCCGTCTCCTCCACACTCCCCCCTCTACTTCCCACGTTACCCTCATTCTGCCTGAGCTTGTTACAGTTTGTAACAAACTAACCAATGTAGCTTTATGAAATAAACATTACCCAATCAGATAGTAAATTTAGGTTGTAAGTTACCTGTATCCGCATCATCTCCTACATCCTACCACCACCACCTCCACCCCCAGCTTTCATTCATTCTCTGGCCCTTTTTTTTTTCAAAGTCTGCCTATCCAGTGGGCTTCACAAGCCTCTCTCCAGCTGGCACTACAAGCTGACCTTTGCCACAACAAAATAGCTAGAACACTCTCTGCCTCTGCCTACATGCACGCAAACACACACTCACACAAACGCACAAAGACATACGGACATACTACTACAAATGCAGCAGGAATGCCAGCAGGAGCACAAATGAGGCCATGCTGGAATACAAAATGACAGCCATGTTCTTCTTTCAGCTGAGGGTTAAACTAAAGAGTTCCCCCTGTTCCTCCTCAGCCCTCCATTTTGTGCTTGTCTGACCCCACTAGTCCTTCTAGTTGCACCTTAGCAAGGGGGCTCACACTGAAAAGTGGCAGCCAATCCCGGTCCAAATGTGATTAATTTGCTGCATTCACAAGGGTTGTTCCCCACTCACAATAGAAATGGACTGTCTAGGAGTCCATTAAAAAGCCTCACGAGCCAGAGGGCCTCCATCCCAGGCACTTGGCAACGACCAGGTGGTCACAAACTGCAGTCAAGAAGTTTTTAAAGGTCTGTGTGAGTGAGTTTACGCTTGAATGTGTGTACACTTTAAAGTTTCTTTTAACAGGTGAAACAATATTTTGATAGTCTGGCATGTCATGATATCTGACAATAATTCAGCATAAAAAAGGGGCTTCTACTGTGTTATGGAAGCCCATTAAAAGGAATTCCTGAGGTAATCAATCATGAAAGGCGATTAATTCAGCAGCTATTGAAACGATTTACCATATTTAGAGAAAAACACAGAAAGCAGGTGAACTTGGTGAGCAACATTTTGATATTTGTCTCTTGGTCCTGCATATTATTGGACCTCTTTTCTTGAAAGCGGTGCATTTAGAAGCCCATCTCATCCTGCAAAGTAAGCCCTTGGTGAGAAATTCACATTATAATAGAAGGTTTGGTACAAATAATAATAGACTGATTATAACACAGGAATTCCTCTGGGGCTTAAATAACTACAAGGAAATATACACCCTGTTGTTTAAACACTGCACAACATCACTTGCATTTGTTTCTGTTCTACTCTGTTTATGAAGCATCTCTGTCTTTGTTTCCAGTCTCTCTCTCTCCTCCTCTCTCAGCCACTCTGCCTTACTTGCTGAAATGGCGCTGAGTGCTGAAACAATGTCATAATTAGTCCTGATTGATGTAGCATATTAAGCAGCAAACAATTAGCATACAGTATATTGCTACTCTGGCCATCTGAAAATGACTGATGTGACTGACCCACACTAAGCACAAGCTCAATAACACAGTGAGAGAGGCACTATAAACACACACGCATACTCAGAGCGAGAGAGACAGACAGAGAGGAGAGAGAGAGAGAGAGAGAGAGAGAGAGAGAGAGAGAGAGAGAGAGAGAGAGAGAGCGTTGCTTATTAAACAGGGCCATAGATTCACACACTTTTTTTGATCTGTTATTTCTCTCTCAAACTAAATCAAGTTTGTAAGATAAAAGGTTGAACGCTCTCAAGAGTAATTTTAACACTGTACTGAATACTAAACAAGGGCATTTTTGCCTAAGTATGCCAAATTGGTAATATCTATGTTTTTTCTTGAAGGTTCAAATGGTGTCTGGAGGGGGAAAGCTTCTGATTTTGAGCACGAAAGAAAACAATTCATTATGTTCTTATATTGTACATACAGAGAGAGAATGAAAAAACACCAGGATTTAGGAGACAAAGATCAAGGGATTATGAGCAATAAGGTATATTTCAACTCAAGTCGGGTATGTTTAATATTTCTCATTGTTCTTTCACAGTTAGGTGCAGTCTATCATTGAGCTCCAAGAATTCCCCATTCACACAGAAGGGTGGGGAAAAGCCTACCTATTGTAAAGTTGTCCATCACAGCTGAAAGCTTACACCTGGGCATATCACAAAGTAGAGAAGATAACATGGTGTATGATAGATATTTTAATTATGCAGCCCATACATCAATGCAGAGAGTGTCTAGGATGTCTTGTATTGAAAAGGTTTATTTACTTGATCAAGGAGAAGTGAACGAATGATCAGTACACGTTATGTTCTGATGCTCCCTTCAATTCTGAAGTTTCTCTCCTCCGGGGATAGACTTTAAACCACACAGATAATGCCCAAGGTTGAGCCATGCCCAAATATGGGCAGATCCAACACATCTACAATATACAGAATGTAGTCTACTGGTCTATAGACAAAACATTGCTTAGACCTCACTCAGGACTACATCCAACACTATATCAAACCTCTGACTCCAGTTACCTTTACCCCATTCAGGGAAAACAGTCAAAGACATATCTGACCTTGGCTGCTATAGCAACACTATCAGAATGCCTCCTGTTTTCCCCAAAAGGAGCAGACTCACTGCTTACCACTATCTCAAGGGGAAACAGTGTCTAAACCCAATATTTGGTGTGGCCTTGCTAGGACCGCAAAGCCTAGTTTGACCCAGTGCATATTAGTTATGGAAAATTCCCTAACAGTGTACATGTTCAACTACTGAAAGGCGCTCAGCATGTTGGTGAAAATGCACCGTGTATGCTAAGTGACAGAAATGACATAGCTTACATTTACTCACTTATTGTGTTGGTTCAATCAAAGTCAAACGAGCACAGAACAGCGTGAAACATTTTGTTTGCATTTCTGCCTGTTTGAAAGCCTGCGTGTGAGCATGATTATGCTTGTCAGTGCATTCATGTGTGCACACTTGTGTGCACAGGAAGTCGCCAGTGTTCAACAGCCATGCTAGCACCACTGAAGGGGGTCAATTATCCAGCTTTGTTCTTAGCATGGGACATCATCTTATCCCTGTACAAAGCAGAGGCTGGGACAGGGCCTCTGAAACCACTGCGACTAATTGTTCTTTCTCTGTCAGACAAATGAGAGGAGAGGGTTCATATGTAGGAGGGGTTGAAGGCATATATGCCAGGAGCCTTTACCTAAACCATTTTGGATTTACAATAAATATACCTGTTTGTGATTCTAAATGTACACAAAAAACCCATTTTCCTCTATTCCTGCCCTCTCAACTTCTTCATCTCTCTTTGGTGCAACACAGGACCTTGTGCAACTACTACAGGGTCTCTAGAGCTTGAAAATCCCTGAGAGGGCTCCCACAGCAGCTACAAGCCCCACCTAGGGCTCCCTACCTGGGGCTCTGTGCTTTGGATGTTTCCTTGGGGACCTGGAGACACGGGGGATGCAAGCTGGAGGGATAAACACAAATGTAATACTACTGGGAGGATTTAAGAGGTGAGAGTAAGGGAGAGAGCATGGGAGGTTATGAAAGTAGATGAAGTCAGAGAATAAGTGAGTCAGAAAAGTGGAGAAAGGCAAGGATGAGTAAAGGGTAAGTCTTTTCTACGATATCAAAGTGCTCAAGTTCCCCTGGGCATGGGTAGGTAAGACTGGGCAGGTTTCCCAAATGCAAATGAAACGAACAGTTGAGAGCAGGTGAATAAGGTGTCTTTCTTTGCCAGAACAGTGGTTTGCTTAGAACACCCAGCAAGCTTGTTTCTGCATTTTTTCCCTTTTACTTCTCTTCCACCTTTGAAGTTTACAGAGCTCTTTAGCATCTAGTTTTAGCAACAGCGTTTAAGTTTCATTATCAGAAATATTTGAATTAAGCAAATGTCCCTCTTTGTATCTATTTGTAATATACATGTATATATATATTTTTTTTTAAAAGGTGCTGGACTGACACCTTTCCATTTATGTATGTACGTGGAAGTTTCTGATTATGTCATACATCTGGTATTTGAGAGAATGCATACTTGATGTACATGTGTGTGTGTGTCTCTACAGCCAAACGATGTTGAAAGAATGCTAGCATAAAACCATGAGGGATGGAGGGCGCTCCTCATCTCCCGCCAATAGAAAAGGTCAAACTCCTCAATATTAACTCTGGCTCAGGTCACCATACCGATTACACTACAATAACCATTTTACACACTGCATCTACAGACCCCTCCACCCCCACATACACACACTTTTCACTCTGCCTCTCCTCACACGTGCATTTGGAATTAAAACCCATCTCGGGTGAGCCCTGTCGGCGCCCGATCCAGACATACATAAACACATTCTCACACAATCGTCCACAATCACGATCCCTATGAGGGTCTTACCATAAATCCAGAGCCCTAAGAGACCCATGCTCCACCACACTACACCACACCGTGGAAATATAAGTTGATATGGTAGAAGTGTGTAAACGGACACACATGCGTGCACACACATACACTGAAAGCAGTAGGCATGAATGCAACACACCATTTGGTCTCAAAGAATGTTGTGGGTTTACATCAGGGACTTGACCTAACCTCCAGCCATGACCTGCTCTCGGCATTTCTTCACACAACAGCAGATCGGAGGCAGATCAGGCTAAAACCTACACCCAGTCACCCCTCTAAGTCCTTGCATCCCTACACCCCCCAATTCTCCAACTACAAATTACTTTTCCTCTCTAAACTTCAACAGTGTGGGGTAAGAAAAAACGTGATTTCTGTCTTTCTGAGGATCTAGCTCATTACAATTTAGAAGCATGCTCCAACATTGTCAGGAAAAATGATGCAAAACGTTTTTTAGTTCATCATGTGTTTCCTGAATTGCTCAGCATGGCCTTATCGTCTGACCAGTTTTGAAATGTGCGCACACACAAGCTATTTGACATTAAACATTATGACAAGTAAACAGTCTAGATGATAGTAAATCATGTCACGGTTTCTCTGCAAACCTGTTGACAGAACAAGCTTATGCTTAGGCTTCAAAGAAACCAGTAATGGGCATGTGTGAGTGTTTGAAACACACCCCCACCCTCCTCCCATGTCAATAATTACAGAGATGAAACGGACTAATTTTCTTGCATATTGGTGGTATTCTGATTGCTGCCACATTGGGGGAAAAAAAAACGAAATTAAATAAATCCATTAAAACTGGGAGGAACATTAAAAAAGAGACAGGAGGAACAAATACAACAGAGCTAAATATATAAATTTTAAAAATGAAAAGAGCAGAAGTCATGAGTGAATTAATTTTGGCTCAACAGTGGAGCTGTATTAAATGACACCTAGTCAAACATGTGGCTAAAGCTGTCAACTCCGGCGCCTCCTTTTCTACACTGAATCATCCTAATCCTCTCTAATACTGTACTGCTAAATGTCTGTCTTTGCTGCCTACTATGTCTTATTTTAGCCTAGTGTTGTGTTAAATTATGTGGCTGAGCCTTTCTTTCCATTATGTTGCCAGAGAAAAGGAATGCTGTGGTGTGGATACAAATAGAATATAATTATATTTAAAGCTGTTATACCATTGTGGGCATAAGGTGTCCTGGTATTTGAATTTATGTCTCTCCTTTTGTTAATTTGTATATTAGTCAAAATAACTAAAATGCTCTCTAAAAATGATGTAGGTTCACACACAGGTTCAACCAAAAGCGTCTAAATTATCATCACTGCTGATTCTTAGCAGCTGAGCTAGCAAATAAATCAGTGTTAATTGTGTGTCTGGCTGCTCCTACAGCCACGTTGGCCACCAACAAGCAACAGCTTAGTGGATAAATCACATTTACCACTAAGAGATGCCACACATTCGCCTATCCAGGAGCTGAAAAATGAGTCTCAGGTACAAAGGGGAGTTGTGACGGATCTCCTCCCTGGTCTCATATCTGCTCCTACTGTGATCTGGGCCATCCGTGGGTGAGGGATGAGACTCTGGGAGCACAGTAGAAACACTCCGTCATCTCTGACGATGAGAAGGAGAAACTGTCAGGTATAATCAGCAGGGTGACAGGGGTGGAAGCAGAGAGGGGCAAAATTTGAGGATGGATGAAAGGAGGCTGGCATTCCTCTTGTTAACACAAATTATTAATCTCGCTCTGCTGGCTTCAGAGTTTAGAGTAAAACAAGAGAGAAAGCAATAATTTACTTGTCACAATCCCTTTTAGGAATTTTTGAACAAACTGCGTACAATCAAAGTTCATACATGGTCTCCACATTTCTAGGATTCATATGTGACCTTGTGACTGTGACCTGTACAATCACATTAAGCAAATACATGGTCAGGTATTTTATGCAATGTATTGCATAAAGAATACATTATACAAAACAGTAGACAACACATAAGTTGTCCTCTGCATGTTTGACTAACCATCTTCTTTCCCTTTCAAATGAATTGTTGCTGAAGCAGTTCACAGTAACTTGAACAATTTCAGACCTTTTTTACTTATTTTGTAACATTGTGCCTTCTTGAAGAAGAAGAAGAAGAAAACTAACAAGTGAGAAAACACCATGAAAAGGGGCACTGCAGATGACAGCACCTTCGGTTCATGACAATGCCACTACATCACTATAAATTTATGAATCATAAACAAGATTGCACAAAAACTGGTTTTCACCATATCGAGTTTCCATTTCTGTTGTATATGCATGTTTTTCAGATACATTCTAAATTATACTGTCTTTTCTTTTTTAATTCCCCAGGTCTCGCACTCTCTCGGTCAAGAGTGCATTTACTTACACACAAACACACCAGCTCACAAAAACAGAAACCTAATGTTCTGACCACAGGGGAAGGAGTGCTTTATCACAGTAGATAAGGATTGAATAGTTACTGGAATGCTGTAAGTGCTCTATAACTATACTAGTATATATCCTGAAAAAATGCACACAAATACAAACAAGTATATAAACACATGCACATTCTCACATACTCTGGTTTCTCATCTGCCCTATTTTGTTGAAGAATGTGTGTGCATTTGCAGAAAAAGATCTGTTGACCCTTTCATTAAAAGAAGAGTTCTCGATCCCACTAACTGAATTTGCAAAGCAATTCCGGGCTGGATCTTATTTTGCTGTGGCAAAGCACATTTCTTAATTTCTATTGATTGGGGAAGATTGACGAGAAGAGCAGAGCTGCAGAACAAAGTTTTTACCTTTCTGTCAGGCTTAAGTAGGGGTGTGAGACGAAAACGTGCAATATTTTTCGTCGAAGTGAATTTTGTCTCGCGAAGCTATAATTAAGGGGCGCACCAAAAAAAAAAAAAAAAGACGTTTGTTTTTCTATCGCTCATTCACACGTCATGTCTTCTTTTTATGATGTCACCTGTGGATCATTAACCTTGTTGCAGCTTCTACCTGCTGAGAAGATCTCAGTCAGCAGCAGGAGATGAGGAGAGGAGCAGGTTAACCTCAGGTCTCTACACTGAAAGCCTGAGGTAGGAGGAGCGGAGGAATCTAGCGCAGCAATGGAAGCCTAATGATGCAAAAAGTAAAATGAGTCACACTACCAAATTATAACACAATTTATATGTTGTTCTACTTGTGTATGTTTGTGATACAGGATTTGTGCAATTTACTTTTATTTCTGTGTTTTTTTATTAGCAATATGTTATAATTTGTGATAATTGGATTCTTGTTGTTATTTCCATAAATACCAAAATGATCCATCTATAAAATATCTATATGGGGAAACCTTTTACAGTGCTGCATACTGCATATGATAATTATATATTTAGAAAGTAGACAAAAGTGATTCATTACAAGCTGATTAGTTCAAACATTTCAATTCAATTTCCATTTTGTGAATTTTAAATAAAAGAACAGTCATATATTTCCTCATTGAAGTTTTCTTAAAAATATAGTTAAAATCTTGTCTTGTCTCGATCTCGTGAACCCAATATCTCGTCTCGCGAGCTGAGTGTAACGTCAGACCCTTAGGCTTAAGGCTTTGGAAAAAAAAAAGAGTTATGTGAGTTTAATATGTGAAAGGAGATACTGAGAGATCTCTCTTTATGTCTTTTCCACTCTCTGACCTCCAGATGGAATCAGGGAGCTGTCATGAAGCAGAGTGCCCGAAGCGGGCAGAGGTTCCTGGGCTACCTTTTCACCGCAAAGACCCTACGACCACAGTCCCTTCGTAGGAATGAAAGAGGAGAGACAGATGAAAGCAGCAAAGAGGGGATGACTCTCCTGATCCCCTCCTGTCTTCTCCGTCACCCACCCGGAGGAAAATTTAATAAAGTCCACATACCAAGACCCACACAAGAGAGATGAGAACACATGAAAGGAAAGATGGAGAGATGGAGCAAGGAGGAGATGGAGGGATGGCAATGATGACTGACCCCTCTCCCACGGTGTCATCTCTGACCTTCAGAATAGCCAGAGAGCATTGAACCCCAGGAGGCAGGATGAAACACAGAGATGCCACACACATACCTATGAACACATATACAGGCAAACACAAACAATGCTGACACAAAAATAGAGCTTGTGCACTGATTCACTTACAAAAATACACACACGTACAGCTGACACAAGCACACGCTCTTACACACAAGTATAGGCACATTTATTTAAATTCAGCATCACTTCCTGTGAAATTGGTCTGGGGATTATATGCCAATTTCAAAAATAGGATTTGAAAAATATGTCTTTGATTCAGCAGAGAATGAGCCCTATTCATAAAGGTACAACAACGCAAGAGTCATGGGATCAGCAACAGACTGGGACCCACACACACACACACACACACACACGCAAGTCCAGTCCAAGTGACTGTGACCTTGAGGGAGGATTTGGTGAGTGTTTGAGGAGGGAGCGCTGAGTGAAACAAAGTGGGCCATGTTGGCATCATGGGCCACTCAGACAGCAACACACACACATATACACGTGCACACAGGGCCAACAGTGTTAGCTGTGGTAACATTAATGTGTCCTCTTTCATAGATGATTACTCCCAGCAGGAGAGGGGGCATCTCTTTAATGACAGTCTTTCACACCCAAACACTCCCACCAGACAGCAGAGAGGGAGGGAAGGAGGGAGACATTTAAGGAGGAAGGAGAGCAGGAGTTGAGGATAAAGGACACATAGAGAGAGGGAAGATGTGAGAAAAAAGGTAGTGGGAAAGGAGAGAGGGATGGCAGAGATAAACTGTGGCTAGAGGGAGAAATAAAAGAAGATAAAAAAAACATTGTCAGAAAAGATGAAAAGAAAAGTAACGTGAGGAGACAGGTGATGGTGGGAGGAGTCCTAGATAAAGCAAGGGAATAAATACTGTACGGTGCAACAGATGTGTAAGTTGTGTGTGAAGGGGTGTGTGTGCGTGTGCGGTTTCAAGAAGGCTGTGCGTCAAGTGCCAGTCAACAGATGGTGTCTAATCTATGGAGGGCAACCCCCCTCCTCAGAGCACAGCGGGAGCTAAGGACCCCAAGTGGTACTCGCACACTCATCAACCACCAATGGACTAGCTCTCTCAAAAGAACAATACACACAAACACACATGTGACACATGCAGTCAAATGTGTGAAAAAAAGTGTACAGTATGATTGTATTGACACACAAATTACAGTTGGAACACCAAATTAGAGAAAAAAAGGTTTCCTCACTAGCCATGCTACTTTGGTTTCAATTGTACACGTTTTAGATATCGTGTCTCAGATTTCTGCCTCGAACCCAATTAAATTAAAAAATAATAATTAAAATCTAGGTGGTGTTCACAGCACTTAAAAATAAACATTTCTTTCCCTCTGTCCAAATTATTATTAATTCTGGATGATCCACAGAACAAAATGTTAACAGATTTTATTGTGATGCCTTTTTGCCAGTTCCTATGAAAACTGTTGACAGTTCTGTTGATTTTCTAGATTTTATTTTACAAGAAATTCATCAGCAACATCTGTTTACAAAGGCAATTTTGCAAATGCTGTGAGCGAGCATTACAGTAAAATTCTCTTGTTCTCCTCTCTATATAAAGGTAGAAATCACAGAACATTATATCTGAAAACCAAAACTGTCTGCATAGCTGGATATCACTAGAGGTAAGTGGGGAAAAAAATGTTTTTGAGTGGGATGGGGAGCTTGAACCGACAAAGGTTTGGAGTTAATTCAGTCAGTGTCCCACTAAGTTAATTCCAGAGCAGAATTTTCTTCAGAATCAAATCACTGAAAAATATATCATATATATGTCATATATCCAATCTGCCACAAAATTATTTATTCATTTATTTATTTTATCCAGAGAACGAGCAGGTGAGGGTACAACATCAAAAGCCCTTAATGCTAAACATTGTGTGTCAAACCCTGCAACTTCTCATTTACAGAACCATACCCCCAACCACAAGGCCACCATGTCTGCCCTTGTGAAATAACATTTACAGTATGCATTTTGGTTGAATACAGCAAAAAGTGAATTAACCTGAACCACTGATGCATACTCAGACACATGCGCACACACACACACACACACACACACACACACACACACACACACACACACACACACACACACATAGCATAATGTCTTCGTGGTTGTGCATGGTGTCTGTCTGGCAAAGCCCCAGTGCTGATGCTGCTGTGACAGCCGTCTGAATCAGCAAGATCCAACATTGACTGACTGACTGGGGAAGGTTCAGTCAAGCAGGAGCCGAGGGTGAAGGTGTGTGTTTGTGTGTGCATGTAGATGTGTGTCATTGTCTGTGTTCATGGCTGCGGGTGTCTGCGGGTATAATCTGCGTCATGTGTGCATGAATGTGAAAATGAATGAAAAAAGAAAAGGAGAAAATGAGAGAAGCAATGGGGAACCATGTGGGATGAATTAGGCATTTCTGTTTAAAAAAAAAGGGTCTTGAAGGCCTGATGAAAACCTTGGTTTGAACAAAGGGTAACTGTTAGTCATACTGGCCCCCCTTGGGCTGCCCCGTCCTGTGACAAGAAGTGAATCAGAGCCCATTTACACAGTAATACACAGAAATAATAGCATCTCCATTCAGCAGCTATTCTAATAGGCCTAATTACTCAGCAACACCACCCTGTCAATTTTGAAGTTATTTTTCCTTTAGCAGAATGTCTAACGGGAACCTATTGTACTCTTAGTCATGAATATCCAATATATATGAAATTGTAATAGTACATTCAGGCTCCTAGGAATGTTCTCTAAGGACTGTGCTGCGATGAACCACATTGTGTTCAATGGGTGTGGGGTTTTAATGTGTGTACTGTACATGGATATGAGTGTATCTGTCTGGAGATGTTGATAAAGGTGCTTGATAAATATTATCTTAACTGTTTGACTGACATTACAGCTGATGTGTTAATTACATCATTCGTCATAAAAAAATATACATACTGTACTCAGTAACACGAAGTAAAGGTGACTCAATGAACAGAAAGTTGAATGAGGTCCTTGTCGCTTCAAAGGGTTCATTTCTCACAGATATGGGTCATTCCATCTCTCTGTCGCTCTCATTTTTTTCCTTTACTGCCTTTCACTTGTACCTTTTTTAAATTCAGTCCATATAACCGGGCACTTTACACTATTAAACCCTCCCTCAACCCGCCCCCACAGCAGCTCCCAGTGTCTGATCTAGAGACACAGGTCATTTGTCATCAGAGAGGGGAGCTCGAGGAAACAGCAAGCCCAGCATGGGAGCTCCAGACTGAGCCTGACAGCTCTCAATGCTGCTCTACAGAATTGTTGAATATAGTCAAGTCGTCACGTAGCAGTCAGAGAGAAAAAGAGAGAGGGAGACAAGGATGGAGAAGTTTGTGCCAGTGTTTGCGATAATGTGTCAGTCCATCTGCCCAAATGCTTTTCTCTGAAACATGTGTGTGTGTTTGGGACTACATGTGCTCACCTGTTTCTGTTTTTTTGTTCAAAGGACGAAGCTTGACTAGGGAAAAAGAGAAGGTTAAAGCAGAGAGGACTGCAGATAGAGTGAGCTCTGCATGAATAGTGTCACCTACACATGCACTTACACCCACTCACAATAACCACACAGAGTAAGGGGTTATAACGAGTGTATGAGTATCCCACTCTTTTGTGTGTGTTCACTTCCGCTGACCCCATAAGAACCAATATGACACTCATTACTTACTTACACACACACACACACACAATACACCCACATTCAGACTCTCATTACAAGCTATCTCAAGGAGCAGGAGGAGGCAAACAGGAGAAGAGGGGTGCTGTAAATGCAATTCAATCTCTTAACTTTCTCACCTTTCTGCATTACATCTTTTCTGCGATGAGAGGCAGGCAGCTTGGAAAGAGAGGAGGCACGTAAACTGAATAACATAATCAAGAAGATGTGGGAGGGAGTATAGAGTGGATGCTCTAGAAGAGGGACATGCAGAGTGCACAGCAGATAGAGAAAACAGGTAAAAGGATGCAAGAACAAGAGGACTGACTTAAGAATACCTGACCCCCCGCTGTGACATGGTTATAGTGTGTGCTTGTACTTCATCCCAGTGTACATGCAGATACTGTATTGATTTGGGGTGTGAGGGTAGGCAGTGGCAGAGGGGTATTAAATAAAAGAAAGGAGGGGAGGGGTGAGAAATCAATTTTCTCTGCTCTAATGGCAGATGGCAGGAAAAGAAACAGAGCAGAGAGAGAAGGAAAAGAAGGGAAGAAATAAAAAATTGGAGTGTTGGTCAGCAAGCCGAGCCAGTTCATTTGAGCCAGGCTGTTTATGGTACATCTACTTTCTCTTCACCCTTCCCTCAGCCCACACTCCTGGCCTTTTGTCGCTGGATGCTCTGGTCAGCACATTCTGCCTCTTTGTCTGCAGAACCTTCACCTTTCCTTCTGTTGTCAATAACTGTATTGCTACCAAGGGCGGGTGAGAAGGCACTGAGCCACACTTGGATGCACATGCATACACACACGGGTACACAAACACACACAAATAGACATTTATACAGGCAGGTGCACAAAATGCAAAAGACAGCACAGCAGTCCTAGGAAGCCAGTAAAATATTGGTTTTCTGTGTCACCAAATGTCAAAAGTGTAAGTGTGTATGTGTCTGTGAGTATACACTAGCCTACAAGCTTTGTGTGTGTATGTGTAGCGTTGAAAACATTGCGTGCCAATAATCATCCAGGGAGATCTTTTTTGTGGGCCCACCATGTGACCGAGTATACCCCAGCCTACCTCAACAGTGTAAGCCAGACATCGACCACTTATCTACAGGCCGTCACCCTCCCCCCACCCTCCCACGTCTTCCACCCTCCCACGTCCTCCACCCTCCACCCAAACCCCATCAACAACACGGGACCAGGCAAGCGTGAGAGAAGGGTTGGCGATAGACACGAAATGTGGCACGAAATGCAGAAACGGAGCCCCTAAGACACACATAGAATCAAGCACACAGACATTTCAGCCTTCCAGCCAAGCCTACAGTGTGGTTAACTCCTGGCATGCCACGCAGGACCAGAGGCAGCTGTTCTTAAGAGAGACACCATGACTGGATGGAAAAAATCTTCCTGGTGTCAAAGCTACCAAGAGGACTATTTCACTGCCTATTTTTTTCAAATTAGCACAGTATGTATCTAGCAAATAAAATACACACCATGCATGAAAAGACATACAGTATAATCTGATTGTATACCAATCATGGAATTCAATGAGTGTTTCTGTATATTTACTCTTTGAAATTTTTAAATTTTTTGAAAGGACTAATTATTTTTTATGGTATTTAAATTATGCTTTAAAGCAAGATTCAGCCCGATTTTTGAATTAAATTTTGTAAAATCCGTTTGTCATGCAATATTCTCTATCCAGATGGCTAATATAATAACAGGAAAATTACATCTTTATGTCTGTGGGTGGGTTTGGATAACCTTTAAATCTGCAGTATGCGGGTGATCTCCTGCTACTCTGAAACACGTCCCCCTGACCTTCCAATTAGAGCTCACTACCCAACAGCGGCAACACACTAAATCTTCCCCAGGCTGCAGGTTTGGACACCGGTATAAAACAGGCTGCTATAAAATCATTACTAGGCTGTAAAACACTGGAAAAATTCACAATTAAAATACCAACAGAGACACAAAGACAACAAAGCCAGAAGGAGAGGAATTATTTTGTGTCCAGAAATACGGAGGTAAAACATTTGCACAACAAGCATAATCCCACAGGGACATCATGCTGTACCAAAGTACTGTTCTCGCTATGGGTCTCAAGGGCTTGAAAAGAAAAAATGAAATTGCCAATATAAGATATAAACAATTCATATTTTAATATGATGTTTATACATTAATCCATACAATAAGCCATGACGGGCAAAGAACATCTAGCATGAATCAATTGCTGTTTCTCAAATTCTCATTTATCACAATATGCCCTTTGAGCACATGGCTAATCTTAGCTTTGCAGTAACATTTAATTAATTGGCTGTTTACGTTAAAATGCACCTAAGTAACACATGTTCAGACAAATGTATAAAAAAAGCAGTAGTTCATCCTCCATCAGCCATGTGGGTGTTTAAACTAAATGCCATCCGTGGGCATTAGCAGTCACATTATACTTTTCTTGATAATTAACTAATTTAGTCAAAATAATTGTGAGGGTTCATTACACTATAGAAAGGGGGAAAATACATTTGTATTGCATAGCTTGTGTATGTAAACACATAAAGTGATGTACAATAGTTGTACAGTTGCATGTAAATATAGCACAAGCAAACCATAAGTGAAGCTACTAATGGTAGAGTATGACGATAACACATCTAACCGCTTTACAATCTAATTAGTGACACTGTAATAAGCCATTATATCATATTAATGACATTACATTAGTGGCGATAGGGGGGGTTGTAGGAGGGCTTGTTTCAGGCAGAGCGTGTAAAAGGTCACAGAGAAACGATTTACCGGCTGCAGTCTCATCAGATTGGAGTCAGAAAATCGTCGACTCAAATTAAAAGTGAAACTGTAGCACTTTGTAAACTGAGTCTGCGAGCAGATCTGAGACAGTCCCCTCACACTGTGGGAGAAGAATTCCCTCAATTAACTTCACAGTGAGACAGAAAGGGGTCTAATCCATACCTGCTAGTGCCGATACCATTCCAGCATTGGCACGCTGAGCCAAGTTGTAAATAAAAAAGCATATGAGCTCAACAAGGCATACTGGCCTATTCACGTATTACTGCTGGATGACCAAGAATGTATCTCATTAGGGGCTGGCGCTATTGTTTCCACGCACCAGAGTATCAATGGTGTTTACTTAGTATTGAAGTGTTGATTATTGAAGTTTTCTTTAATTAAAATTATTTTCTCATTTGGGTTATAAAGAAATAAATGATTCACATACAAAAAAGAATAATCACAATAAAGAGCATTGTGGTTCTTGTAATTCCTCTTTTAATAAGATAAAGGTGAGTCTCTTAAGGATTTAAACAATACAAAAGATAAAAACATCCATTCAGGAGGACTACTACGAAAACAGCTCAATGCGGCATTTAGCCTGTAGGAAGAAAAGAATAAAACAAATCAATGGTAAGCTTGTAAATGCTGCTATTTCACTCTGAAAAACAGTGTCTAAATTGGAAATAACTGGGTAAATCCGAGATTAAGAGGACCTCTATCACTTATCGATCCACATTTATTACTTTTAAATGTGGGTAATTGGGGGGAGTTTGGTGCAATCTCTGTCTACATCTTTATAGAATGGCTCTGGTAGGTGTATGGGCCTTAAGTGCACTCGTAAATTGGTTTTATGAGTTTCTGAGACATATCACTGCTAATGTTTCCACTCGACGGCTTTATGACCACATTGTAGCAACTCCGGTGATAGATACTTTCTAATATATTGCAAAAGTGATGCTGACAAAAAAAAAAATAGCTTGGGTGTATCGCTTTCGCTTAAATGATAACAGCATGTTCAGCACTGCAAATAAAGATTTATCCGTTTTAGTTGTAGCAATAAAACAGGATCACAGAAATAATACCTCTTTCAATTTCAGTAAAAATTAATTATATGTCCATTTGTTTGTGATCAAGCATAGTCAATATACCATATTTGGATGCATGTAAATAATTGAGCAATTAATTTGCTTTTCTTTTGATTAGAGGGGCAAGTGCTGAATTAATCAGCAATATCAAAAAATTACCATAAAAAGATCAGCATGTGATACTATTTGTCTGTGTTATGTACACTGTGTACAATTCCCTGTATTATTCTCCAGATGTTCTCTTTCACAGTTCCGTAAAAGACTACCGGCATTCAACCGCCTTACAATTTTCCATCATCCCCATTCCTCCTACTCACACCATCCGATCCCTCCATCAAAGCAGACCACTTTGCCAAACATGATCCTTGCCTGTTGTGTGTTGGTTTGGTTTCGAGAAGCGGATTAAACAGTTCCCACCAACTCTCTGATGTGGACCTTATCTCAGGTTTCTCTTGACACTGGCAGTGCTCCGGTGTTATTAGAAGCTAAAAGGCTTTGTTATGGAACACAAAGGGCAGAGCTAGGCAGCAGTTAGTAAGGCTTTGTTAAGGGTCAGAGAGGTGTTAAATAGACTACACCTGGGGTTGTGTTAACACCTTCACCTGAGACATTCAAACTTTCATGGAAGGGTGTTCCATTCAATTGAAGAAACTCATAGACAAGACTGGAAATAAGGCAAAAGAAAATCTGTCAGAAATATAAAACAAGATCAATATTGACAAGTAATATTAATAGAAAAATATATAAGAAATTAATGGAGGAATACATTATGTGAAAAATTAAAAAAGGCAGTGGCAGGTTAATTAAAATAAATGTTTTTTTCTATTTCCAAGAGTGGGGTACTGTGGACTTGAAGCATATTTAACAGGTTATCTCACTTAATTTCTCAATAGATAAGCCTCTCTTCACTATTGGAATAGGGCCAATCACTGCTCTTCTCTTGAGGTTCCTGTTTATTGATCACTGTATCACATGGTTGTAATGTGATGTCAATGCTTCTCTTACCTGCCTGAGCTAGCAGGTAGTGAAAAGACTTGCTGGATTAGGTCCAGGTACTTAGGAACGCCAAAGTGCTCTTAAGTACAAATCTACTGTGCAGGTAACAAAACAAGCTATTGTAAAACACAAAAATACACTTTTTTCATTCAGTCATCAAGTTCAATTCGGTTTGAAAAATATATTTGCCCACAGAGGAGCCCCAGAGTAACTTTGGGGTAGAAACAGACCACATTCTGGGCCAGCTCAGCGTCAGGCCTTGTTACTCTGGATCCCCATCTCCTCTCCCTCCCACCTCCTTTCATCCCCCTCTTATCCCCCTTTTATCCCCCTCTCCCCCCCCCCCCCCCCCAGACTTGTCTGGCTGGCCTACACACGCGATACTCACGCTAGCTGGGCCTAAGCCCCGTAAAGGCTAACACAAGCTCAGTGTAAAAACTCCTATAGGGGCCCACCTCCATCCCTCTATCCCCCTCACTACCCCACCAATCCCCCTCTTCCCTTCTTGTGCTGCCTGACTACACTTTCGCTTCGCATTACTTCTGCTATTCTAACTTTTCCACTTCTGAGCACTATCAATTATGCACTAGAATAACAGTGGGGCCAGGCTTGGCAGCAGGACATAAAGGCCGATTATGAGTGTGAATAATTCAGCCATCTTCGTGCCATGTTCCTCTTACCACTGATACAGGCAGGAAGGCTTTACTGCTAATGTACGCCGGCAGACGCAATCTGACCTGGCCTTAATGTGACATCTCTCTACATCCCAGAGAAAGGAGAGGCTGGAGAGCTGAGGAGGACATAAAAAGTGAGTCTATACTGCATTATTAAAACAGCTGTGGACCTGATGTCACTCACAGATTGACGAGTCTGACACATCACAGACCCGGGGGCTGACACCTGTCAATCTGTTAACAAGAAAACTATGTGAATCTAGAGACAATCTTTAAACTACATTATTTTTGCTATTTATGTTAGCAATCTAATCTAATCTACTTAGACAACTTATGGGAAGTACAACAACTTTTTAAAAAAATGTTGTAAACTTTATATAGAGAACTATAAAAAAAGAAGCAGACATGGGTAACACATAGAAAATGTGTTATATCGAAACCAGCCATCATAAATGTTTTTGGGTAAGGTGATATGAACCAGACCAGCAGACAACACTCCATCACCTCAGCACGCAAAACATGTCTACCTTGACTTCATTTTTCATGAATTGCGTGCAAAGGTTTGAAGTGCTACTCCTCTTCGAGATCACAAACAGTAATTAATATTTCATCACTCCACCCAAAGCCAAGCACGCACACTAATCCAATACGAGAAATATGATGCGCATCTTCTCCCATGGGCTAATAATCTACATCAGCTCTGTGCCTCATAAAAAATACCTGAAAACATCTGTAAATTGTCAGCTATATAGGTATAATAATAAAAATAAGGCAAGTTCACATTTTGTTCTGTTTTCGATAGCTAAGCCCGGAATTTAAACAGTGGGAAACAAAACATTAAATTTGACTGAGGAATTTATGAATGAATACGTATTCAAAGAAAAAAAAATCTGAAATTAAGGAGTAATTGTTACAATAAAAAAGAAATACACAAGGTTGCCAAAAAAGCAAAAAAGACACTGGTAAAATATTAAAAATGATAACAATTATTAGAGTACTTTTGCACTGGGTTGCATTTTACTGTGATGGGTTTTTTTTTTTAAACTGCTTTTTATAATTTCTAAAAAAAAATGTAAAAAAGAGAGAATTCTCTATAAATTATTACTATTATTTTATTGTTATCATTATTGCACACAATACATTTTAATACTATTATTTTTATCATTATTATTATTACCGTTATTTTAACACATAATAACTAACCTATATAATCTCAACTGTGTTTTTGATTAAACTTCGTTGTGTTTTAATGGCAAAATGGAACTATAGGAACAACAAATTGTAAAATTGCATTTCACACCAAGTGTCATTCTTAATGTCAAAGGTTTATTAATTTATTTACATAACAGCCAGACCAAAAGTGATGTCATTTAAAAAAAAAAAAAAAAAAAAAAAAAGCCCCTGCAATCTGTCTTATTTGTGCTTCTGTTTTCCATGCACAGTCTAATCCTGGCTGGAATGTCTCCGGTCGTAGAGTCCTTCGGCCCTGAGGAACAGAACAGCAGGTGAAACTGAACTCTCTGAGGACTTGTCCCGCCTCACAGCTACTCCAGTAGTTCTACTGTATAGTTCAACTAGTCCTTCTGTTAAACAAGAGCCCAAATGTGCTGGAAACTATTATTTTATGTTTTCACTTAACCAGAAATGTTTTTATGGGACAAAAAATGCTGAATAAAACAAATCTACTCAAATTTAAAAATATATTTTTTACAGTGTAATTTTTGAACAAACTGGTAGCAATAAATGCCTTTATTGCTACCTCTGACACTGAGTCTTGGTTAATATTAGTAGATTATTACAGATTATAGATTATTTAATTTCCCTAAAAAGGTTTGCTGAGTATGTTTTATTACTATTGCCTAATTAATACAGATTTTAAATGTCTGAACAATTACAGAAAGTGAAAAAACTGATTCAAACATGGCTGCTATCGCCACCTCTTTGTGTCTGGCTGGTGCCACATTTGAATATTTCTTGGTTTGGCGGCCATGTTTTATCGCATGCGCACCCCCTGTAGCTATTCTCTGCGTCTTGGAGTCGGAAGATTACGTAGAAATGAGGAGGAAAGTGCATGTTTTTTTGTTTTTTTTAAAGATTAAAAGAAAAGAAAACCAGACAAAAAAGGCAGCAGGGGAGGAAGGGTGAGTAGGAAACTGTTGGTAAAGTGCTGCAGCCACAACACTGAGCCTAATGCTGACAGTGGGCATGCTGGGTCACCTCAGCAGGACCCCCAGAGCCAAAGACAAGGGCAGTACAGTTAAAGATCTGGTAATCCTAGGGACAGGAGAGAGGAAGGGAGGACAATATGGCACAAAGAGCAAAAGAGCGGGAGGAAACTGACTGGCCTATATTCCAGGGATACATGGCGGGATAAAGAACAGAGGGCGGGAGGATTAGGACAAAGGAGGGAGTTATTTAGAAAAAAACTTGATGTTTGTCAAATACATAAATGCACAGTTGCATCCCATTTCATCCCCACCTCGCCATTTAAGAGGCAAAGTGATGATTGTCTCTTAAGTAAATCTATTTTAGTGTTGTTTTGGTTTGTAACTTGCAACTGTGAGATTAGGGACATTAAAAACTTTTGTGTGCATAACAATGTTGGGGGAAAAACAAACACTTCTGAGGATGTCGCCATAGGCAGCGCTCATCACCTCTGTTTATCCGGGGGGCTTAGGCCACTTTGGGGACTCCCCTTAAGTCTCACTTATCTCATTAGACCCTTAAAACTGATTAATATGAATGCCAGCAGAGGCAAGCTCAAGGCATTCTTAAGAAAGGAGGGAAGGAGGAAAAGAGAGGAGAAGGATGGGGGGGGAGATTTTAGAGGAAGGGGTTTTTTTGTGTCTCCGGACAATGAGCTGATGGCTTTTTAAGCCTCTCAGTGGCTCTTGGTTAATACCCAGGGCTGCAGTCATGGGATAGGCCGTGGTTCAAAGGCTGCTGATCTCCAAGGCTCGCTGCTCGCTGATTTAGAGGAAGAAAATAAACAAGCAGAAAAAATACCACATCTCCTGCAACTTGAACCTCACTAAAGAAATAATGAAGTGCCCTTCCAAACCAGAGCTGTGTGTGTGTATGTGTGTATTTGCCGGCCTATGTTCTTTGGGGTGTCGTATTTGGTTATGTGGGATAATGTTCGGAATAAGCCAGACCAGTCAAAGCTGGGTTCAGATGAGAGGAGAGGGTGAAGATGGGATTTATCACACATTCCGGGGATCAATCGTTTTCCCTTCAGGGGGAAAAAAAAAAAAACACACACTCAGTAGAGTTTCACACAGGAATACAAACCACCACACATAAACAATGACTGACAAGCACACGCACACGAAGCAACTTCACAAAATGGGAAAACTATCAAGCAGCTCTCAGAGGAGCAGGCTCATAGAATTGGGTCAAGAATAGTGCTGTGCTCTGCTATAGTAAAGGGTGTGTTTCTGCTGCTTCATTAGAGCGGGCCTAGAAGTAGAGGTCGGCTCAGGATAACCATGTGCACACACACACACTTACACATGCATCCAAATAACCGTACGCATGTGTATGTGCACAAGTTATTAGCAAACACACGGACATGTCAACATGCAGAGCACTCGCTCATCTTGACATCAAACCTAGTGCAGATTCAACAGTACTCGTCAGATTCAGTTCAGTGTAATACATTTTTAAACAGGATTTATTGTCTGCTTGATTTCAGATCAGACAAGCATCTGTTGCCTAATAAAAGGCTTGGAGCCAGGAGAGTAGATCTGGAAAGACAGCTTTTATATCAAAGTTGTTTCTGAAGTTGAGATAAATTTTAAATTTTGATTTTAAATTTATAGCATACACTATGATAGCTCTAAAAAATCATTTAAATTGTGCTTTTCTTTTTTTCGTCAAAATCCTACTTTGCCTTGTTAAACTTCAAGTCTTGAAATCTGATGGAACTAGAGACAAGCTGAGTAAAAGACACAATTGAATAGATTTGTTTAAAAATGAAAGATCCACCATTGGAATTACAATTGCATATCATTATTCACATTATTCATCACAATAAAAGGAAGGCATCATTTTATGACCTGTGCCTGCAAAGTATGTCTACTTCTGAGGACAATAACAGTTCATTCTTATTCTGCCAACTTGTCTCCACAGCAGATATATGTAGCATTTTGGAACGAAGCCCTCCATTAAGTTGCTACATTACACATGCCCAGGCATTCCAACTGTGATACATGCATGTCGGCAGAAAATGCACTTTCAAGGGCACAGTGTGCAGTGCGTCACAGTGCTTAAAGACCAAGATGCAACTTTAGTACTGCTGTACCAACCCCCAAGAAAACACAGCCCTCTGTGTGGAAGTCTTCAGTGTCAGGGGAAACAAAGCAGGGGTCTAAACCTGAGCAGGCTTAATCCTGTCTCTGTAGAAAATAGCCCCTCTGTCACTAAACCCGGACCGCAAAGACGACACCTCCGGTGGGTGAGGACCCGCAGTCTGTCCCCTGGAGAACCACCACCAACCAACCTACCAACCACTGTCATCACTACGGATAGAGACGGACAGACAGACACATGCATCTTTAAACCTTGGCAAGGACAGAGAAGGAGGGAAGGAAGCTGATGAACTGGACAGTGTGGAGGGAGGCAGATGAGAGACGATGGATATGGCTGGTTGCAAATGAGGGAGACTGCCACCCTTTTCCACACACTGTGTCACCCCTGGCTACTACACGCCTCTCCCCTCGTGTTTGGCGCTCACATTGTACTCCTCCTCTACTCCCTTTTTCTGTCCAAAAGCGTACTACAACTTCAGCTGTGCACTCTCCCTTTCCCTCGCCATTCACACCAATCTCCCTCACTCCTCTCCTTTGCCCTCCCTTTTTTTTTTCCTCGGTTCAAACTGCATGCATTACTTTCAGCCCTGGCTATGTAGAGTGGACAGAGAGAGCAGAACAATGGCTGCCTTTCAGTCCCACGGCCCAGCATGGGGGGGGGGGGGGGGGGGGGGCTATTGGCTGCTAGTATTTTTTTAGTTCTCTACTATCAATTCAAACGGGCTAATGCAGCTAGCTTATTATTGGCACGCCTCGCCACAACGGTAGACTGAACAAAGTGAAAGCAACATTGTTTGATTGGTTGTTTATTCATATTTATGTTCAGCGGAAAATTGTCACGGCAGAGGGAACTTTACAAAGAGGTGTTCATATTAAAAACAAGGCCAGGGAATCAATAAGTCCTTTAACCCAAACTCACTTCACCTTTTCATGGCTGTGCCAGTGCAGACAAAGAAACACCAAATGAAAATGCAAGAAGCGTGTAAGCTATCCGAGGATACTCGCCACATGCAGGTGAGGAGACGATAACGCCATCTGTGGCTAAAAGCAGAACTTTATGGGTTCTAAAATTTCTATTTGGAAACATAAAAGTTTGGAAATAAACCAAGTAGATTGTGTCAATTCCAAAGGGAATGAAGACCACACAATTCTACAGTCTCACTCTGTTTCTCTGTCTGTCTGTGAAGACGAATTACCTCATGAGTCATTTACAACTGGCTACAACATGTCAATTAGGTCTTTATTCACGAGCTGGAGATGTGTTCTCTTCTGGGATCTATTCTCCACACTGCTGCCCAGCTAGAAAAACATCCAGTCACTCCCCCACAGACCCCAAGTTAAATAAGGAAAACGCCAGAGTAAGGTCCGAAGCCAGCCTACCATGAAAGGAATTATCTGTGGAAAATGTGTCTGGCAAAAAATGAGCAGTCTTAATCGTTTCCGTCACATTTTCCAGTTGAATAGTGAACGGTGACAGGAAGAGAAAAATAAAATTGAAACCCATCAGTCATTTTGGCCCTTTACATGCTGGTGTACTTCCTGTAAATATAATATGACCAAGTAAATGAGTTTAACAAGGTCAAATCAACCAAAGCAGAAAGAGCTGGTTTGAATCAAGCAGATATATGTAGTTTTCACTTGAAGTGTACACTTGAAATGCTTTCGGCTCAGAGCAGAGGACACAAGAGGCTATCAGACCTCTCTCGGTAGCGCCCCTATCTGGTCAGGGGTGATAGATCAACCAAGCGTTACTACAGTAACAGCTGCTTCTAAAAGCCTCCATCTTATAGAGAAGAGCAGAGCAGCTAAAGAAGGATATGGTAGCGCCATTTTCAGTCACGAACAAGGACTCATAATACACGATAGCAAGATTCCTGGACTAGCGACTGCTATCGGACCTGCATCAGTCCTGTATTCCACTTAAACACTCCTTTTTGGGGTCTTAAAAATGAAACATATTCTGTGATGTGAGATCTATGCTAAAATAAACCCAACAGAAAATTAGTTTTTCTGTCTCTCTCTGCTATGTTCATATTAACTAAGATCTACAAATCCACTCAGGTGTTCACAGAAAAAATACAACGTCAGACTGCCAGATTTGTTCCCCAGAGCCACTATGGGGTGTCACAAAATAACTTAAGGAAAAATAAAGAACAGCTGGGGGGACTTTCCACAACATTAAGATTTTGAGTGAAACCGAGAAAGTGAGAGTGGGAATAGAGAAAAAAATAGAATCCGAATAAACAAACACATGCATCTAATAGACAGGCAACCAACTAGCAAGAAAGGGAAACTTCATTTGTTATGACAGAATATAAGTCTTGCAGAGAACTTTGCACATGTGGGTGTTGCATGAACTGGTTAATACTTTATTGTTTCCAAATAGAGCTATATGGAGCGTTCCTCTGAAAGCCACGGTTTGAATGAGGGCTAAAAGACAGATCGGCCTGCTGATAGCAGTGTTTCAGCACTCCATCTGACCTTGGAGTGATTACTCTGAAAACAAAAACCTGGACATTAAAATCTGGTTCCCTAGGCAAGGGAGGGAAACATGTGCAAGCGAAATGAAGCTGCAATTCAATATTGTCCATTTCTGTCAGTTTAATACATAATGCCATCCGGCCTTAGGCAGATAACCTAACTGACAGACTAATTGACAGTGGTGTTTTTAAGGCTCTTAAAACCAATTTAACACTGTTAATCTTGATCAGACTGGGGAATATTTATCTAATCATGAACTAATACAGGTTTTCTCATGTTGTATTCAGGTGAATAAATCACCAAAATGGTCAAGTAGCGTAATATTAACTGTTAAAAAATAAGCATATGGTAGTTGTTAAAATCATTTTAAAATGTATTTATTTTGAAAAACTAAATAATAACTTACCATTTTTAAATAACATAACATTTTAAATAATATTGATGAATAAATAATGATATGACTTACAGTTAACATATTAGATATTTAATATTGGTAATGCCTTTCTCTATCCAGTTGTAAATTGCTTTTACTTCAGCTGGATTAGCATATCCAAGACTCCAGCCTGACCACCAGGCACCCCCAGCGACAGGGCTGCTTCTGTCCGCCGGATAGCACCTCCACCAGGGTCACGGCCAAGAGTCCTCCCTCTCTTCCACCACACGCTGAAGAACAGCTGCTCTGCCAAGCACATTGACTAAGCATTGACTACTGCCTGCTGGGCTCATTTTCTAGTTAATAGAAAAAAACATCTAATTTAAATGGAAAGTGCGATTACAGGTCTGGTGAGAAAACACAGAGTGCCATTTAAACCCAATAAAAGTATTACTCGGTTTCATCGCACAACACCGGTTGCTGTTGTTTCTTTTAAGCCCTGTGTTTATTTTTCTGTATTCTCTGTTTCACTTTTTTGTGTCCCCTAAACTGTCAGTGCCCACAGCTCAGTTGGTGCTTGCGCCTGCCAATGCCACAGGCATAAAAGAATGACAGAGCAAGGGGTCATTAACGAGAACATATCAGCCCTCAGACAGAGAGACAGAGGGAGAAAACGAAAGCTAGAGCAGTGGAGAGAGTAAAAAAACAGCTCTGAGAGAGTCAGAAAATAAAAAGATAAGGAGAACAGGAGAGACTAGCCTGTTGTCAAAAACTACCCACTTTAGCAGTGAAAGGTAATATAAATTTGATTTTGAAAATGACAGGTTTTCAGATTTTGAATTATAAATAAAAGCTAATATTATAAAGCTAACACATAATTTTCACGCTCAGATGGGTGTATGGACTAACTTTCCAGCTCTTCCAGCGTCAGCATTTGCACGCACATACACATCCATGCAAGCACAGACTGACAATACGTATTCTTGTCCCACTGGTCTGTGACAGGTAATGAGAAGTCCAGTGGAGAAAGATGTAATTATTATAGTATATTTGTGTGTGGGAGAAAAAAAACAGTCCTATATGACCTCATGGCTTATTTGGCACTTTGCATTCACACTCAAACACAAAAACATGCACCGACAAAGACGAGCGAGACGCAGTTACAACAAAGGAAAATTGTCTTTGATACTAGTGACACAACTACTGCATGTAGGCCTCCAGTTACATTATAAAAATACATTTTTAGGACTAAAACAGGAAGAATGTTTAGAAAATGCTTTCCAGGCCGATTGTTGATTACAAATTATGCTGCAAAATACAAATCACCTTGAGCAATTACCAGCATCAAGCTTAATGTTAATAACACCCTCCACTTCAAGGAGAGTTCTAGTTACTAGTTTGTCATTCGTGTGCCAACTTTCTGATTCGATATTCCCTGCCGCATGTGTGTGACCTCTCCCTGCTCTCCTCTCAGACTGTGCCTGACCTCTGAGCGTCTTTCTCCACCATCAACCGTGGAGGGACTCCCGAAATATCTAATTGTATTCATTCATTTTCTGTGCCGGGAGAGGAGGCACAGAGAGAGAGAGAGAGAGAGAGAGAGAGAGAGAGAGAGAGAGAGAGAGAGAGAGAGAGAGAGAGAGAGAGAGAGAGAGAGAGAGAGAGAGAGAGAGAGAGAGAGAGAGAGAGAGAGAGAGAGAGAGAGAGAGAGAGAGAGAGAGAGAGAGAGAGAGAGAGAGAGAGAGAAGAGAAAGAGAGAAAGGGAAGGAGAGTACAAGGGAGAAGCAGAGTGCCGAGAGGCAACAAGGGAGAAAGAAGGCAAAGAGGGATATGGGAGAGAAGAAAGTGCAAAGGGGGAGAGAAGAAGGGAAAGGCTGTCTCTTCTCTTCAGCATTACAGCTGAGACATCATTAGAGCTACTGTCTGTCCCCTCATTAGAATAAATACTCACAAGCAAAGACGGTCAGCTAGATAGCAGAGGGCATAATCCACAGAGAGAAATGTCCCTGTATTTTAAGTTATTTCAAGTTGAAGGAACTCTCTGAAGACATAAAACTTCTCCAAACTGGCCCTCAAAATAACTTTTCAAAAGGCAAAATGCTAAACATGTAAATTAAGGTACTATGGGAAGAAACTCTTGGAACATCTAAACCACAAACAGAAAACTAAAAGCTAAAGAATGAATGTGTAAAAGTAAGAGAAATAGGTAAAAAAAGAAAAAAAAAGAAAATAAATGTGTTAGAATTATAAAAAAGCAAGTTTCTTGGGGCTCATGCAGGAGTTGTGAGACACAACGATGGACTGAAGCCAACAAAACAGCAAGGAAATCCCCTCAGCCCCTGCCCCAATCCCCCAACAACACAAAAATCTGCAGAAACCACCGTAGAGCCACTAACACAAATTACGATACACTACATTGAAATAAAATTCCACAGCGTTTCTACCAATTGCTTATAATTAGAACCGCTCAAAAACCATATATAAGAACTTAAAACCTACATAAACACTTTGGCGGACAAAAAGTTCCATTGCAAAACGCAAAAAGTCCTTATCTGACATTCCTCGTTTCGTATTACTGACAGTCTAAGCTATAAAAGTGTCTATACTGGTGTGTGATTTGAACAAAAGTATGGGTGACTGAGTTTCTTGCTCTTTTGTTAGAAACGGTTAGGTATAGTTTTCACTTTCCCTCATCATTTAACCTTTCATAAAACATTTAATGCAACAGTTTAATATTTACTTACTTTTGCACACATTTTTATAGGAACATTTTTACTTTATGATGAAGAACTTTAAATTAATTGTAGTTGGACTCTCCAAAATTAGAAAAACAAGAATGTGACAACATTTGTATCAGTTTCTGTTGTAATCTCCATGTAGAAGCTTTAATTTCTGCCTTTGCATTTCAAGTGATTAAGTATAAGGTAGTTGTATTGCACACAATGATGTGAAACATCAATCTTGGGCATAATGAATTAAAACATAAACAGATTTTGAGACAAAACCAAACTCAAACTGTAGCTTTACTGTGATGGATTATCTAGCTTGAGCAATTTTCAAGTCTGTGCAAGCTGCAGTTTCATATGGTGCGAACGGTGACAAAATGGCTTTTTCTCTGAGTTGTAAAATAAGCCCTGAATGACTATGTTCAAACACAAACAGGGAAGGATGTAAAGGAGAGACTAAACCTACAGGAAAAACCACCACTGAAATTATCTTTGAAGTTAACTGAGATCATTATTTATGACAGCTGAAATAATTTGTTTTAACTGTTGATTGTTTGTGGGCATGGGGCGTTCACAGTCAATTCAGGGAGCAGCCGTACCTTCGGTGTAACTCTGAAGCCTCATAACAAAGGCAGGCGCAGCCAAGTTACATTACAGTGCCACACCAGCTTTTTACTGTAATGCGTGAAGAAAGGGACTCAATATTTATTAACTGAGTCATCAATAAGACAAGTTTGCCATCTCTCCATTTCACTGTCTCCTCTCTGCTGTTATGTTACCTTTCTGGCTTCCTGCCTCAGCCCTGCAGGGGTGAGAGTCAAACAAACTCTATTTAGAGTAAGTAGAACGGTGTGACCGGTGTTAGCAGTATTACAGCCTCTGTGAAAACCTGTTTCCTTTCCTCGGGCAAGTCAGAGCTTCAGAAACAGATGAGGCTCAGGAAGCTATCTATTTCTCAGATTACGCAAAGAAAGTAAAAAGCACTGCATGCACGCAGCCTAGTGGATCGCAAAGTACTCATTTTCTCTCTCTTCCAATGTTAGTGTGTCAGATCTGAGATTAACAGTAGATTTACTTAAATTTCCCTTTTTTTTTAACTACACTTTTTTTTCTACACTGAAACTGGAAAAACTTGTCAGCACATCTGGAAGATATCAAGTTAACTGAGCGGCCAGTCAAGTCAAAACTTTTTTTGTAGAAAAAAAAATGAACAGTCTAATGAAAGTATGTCTATCAACAGCAGAAATCTAGATTTAACTGAAAATTGTGTTTGCCTCTATTTAAGAAAGTGGTCCATAAATAAACAGCCGAGGTAAACCAGAGTAAAGATATAGAACACAACAGTCATGGTCTACAATATATCAGTCCGAGAATCTACACACCCCACTAGACAGGCCCCGACGTCAGGAGAGTGCTTACAGTCAGCCCTCCGTTTGTACCCCTGACCACTAATTGCTTCAAGCAATAAATCTTGTTTTCCCTAACTTCAAACTGAATATAAATAGTTGTGCAACAAATTCAGCATGTGCTATTAATGGCTTTGCGCGCACTTGGAGGGTAAGCTAATGATTTTATTCAACAAATACTAAGTGCCGTTGGCAGTTGAGTGAAAGATCTCTGTAAACTCCACCAGCAGTGCTCGGACTTAATAAGTCCGGGACAAAGCTGTACAGTCTCCATGAGGGACTTTTAGTGGGAAATGCTGTCTCGACAAATAAGTATACTGTACACTGAGGTTGACTCGAGGCTGTCCAAGCAGAGAGGGCTTTGACTCAACGTTTGTAGTACATCTTAAAAACTGTAAACTTTGTGAAAGTCCTCTAGTGTGTCCCATCTGAGACAACCAGCACATACACTTCTCACATCACTACTAAAAGAGTTTTGTTTTATTATTAATACAAATATGTTTTATTTATTTTTTATTTGTTTGAGTCATTAGATCAGGACATGGCTCATGGCTCTAACTCTATGAATGAGTAACCATTCATGATCACCATTATGCAAAAAAGCAGAAAAAAATTGCTTGTAGATTTTATTTAGGGAAACTGTTTTTGAATAAGAAAGCTGAACACTGTTACACAGTGCGGAAGTTCTCAGAAAGGGTAAGTTCTGGGTTTCCTTATCGTATGGCTATTAGAAATGGGTTCACAGTTTTATACAATCCAGTAACACTAAGTTTTATGTTATTTGCATTCTTTAGCTTTCATTTAGCAAATTAATATAGCCTATTATTTTTTTCTCCAAATGCTTTCAACAACTTTAGACCAATTAGACCAAATTTAATAGATTTTCTTCTCTTTAAAGTTTTGAATACCAAGGGTCAAAATATACATTATAATGCACAATTTTTAAATATTTTTACACACTATGCTACAAATTGTATAGTACTGAGTGGAGGGAAAAAATGAAGAATTTTACTCAACTTCTTTAAGTTGTCAAACAACTATTTTAAAGATAATATAATAAGACGAAATAAACACTACACTCAGACTTTTAAGTAAAAGTCGACATTATATTCTACTATAGCTTTATAGTGTGTCTGTGTTACTGTTTTCCTTATATAATTTATTTGCCATGGTGCCTTTATAATATTGACAAAGCACTCCTTTGGGTACTTTTAGTTGTGCTGAGGCCGTTGTATGGCCATAAATTGTATTATGATTTCTGCAGTGACTTTTGTGAAGAAACTGTTTAATACTGACTGATATATTTTGCTCTAATTTGAAGCATTTCGTACTGGTTGTTTCTTGAGATGAAGGCACACAAATACAGTAGTTGTTCTCTTGGTTACTTTTCCACATAAAGGCAATGAACCGACGGAGTCTACAGTGAGTAAATTGCAACATTTAGCAGGTAAACGGACTTTGAGGATTTGTGCTGATGTTGACCTGTTTGTGTTTAGCTTACTTGAGACTAGTTATACTGGTCTTAATGGGTCCAGTGGGGTCGTGTAAATACCCTGCCCGAGTCCGCCAGACAGAGAAACAACACAAGATAACGCTCCAGGTTTTACACACTTATTCAGCTTTGTCCCTGTGCCTAAACCCACAATGACACCGCGAGTATCCTTATCTGGACTATATTGACTGTGCACGCCACAACAGCAGACAATTAAGTAAGTCCAGGCCTATTACGCTCGATTTGAATCTATAGTTTCCTTGGGGACTGCGCTGTTTATGAGCAGCCACGTATTAAAAATACGACACAGTAGCCTTTTACACTCCTGTTCCTATCCTCCGCCTATAGCCTGTAGTCTACCTACAGATACTGGCATTATGCCCTCACTGCGGAGAATAAACACCGATGTGGTCCAGCAAAACCTGCGAACCCCGTGTTTCATGCAGATCCGAGAACGGAACATCGCCGGCTCTCCGCGGTAAAGCTGCTCGGCGTGAGGCCACTTACTTGGCGTTGGTCCGGTTCCAGAAGACGGCGTAGCGGTCGGCCACTACTTTGGAGCTGGGCTCCTGGCTAAATACACACATCCACAGCACCAGGCAGACGAAGAGGACCATTTCCACTTGCAGCATCACTACAGCAAAACTTCGGCACGTATTCCTCTTCAGTGTCGGTTAGTCAGTCGAGTTTGAACGGGCGCTTCAACCGGGACAGGTGATGAGTCTCATTCACATGTGGCCGTGAATGTTAAACAAATACAAACGTGAAAAACATAGAAAGCGAGAAGGGAATCGCCAGATGGTGATTATTCAACGGACAACTTGAGATGACACTTGTTCTGTCGACGGAAATGTTTGAATTACAAAACCAACGCGTCACTGTGTTTTCTCTCAGATGCGGGTCGAGAGTCCAGATGAATCATAGGCTTTATTTCATGCAGGGTCAGCTCTGGCAGATCGGAGGTGGGCTGACAAAATATTTCTCCCACTAATGCACAAACAATGAGCTCAACACATGCAAATGCGGAGCACAACAGGCACTGTCTTCTGTGATATGTTCCCCTTCTGCAGGGCGCTACTAGATGTAGCCTGTGTCAGAGTAAATGACAACTGCTGAATACTTCTTCTTACTCCAAACCCAGAGCGCAAGGGATTAGTCAGTCCAAGATGTGATGGAGAAAAGAGAGAGAGAGGCTCAATGTGTCAATGACGCCGTGTGGCGCACGTCAGCTGTCCATGTTCTCCAGGCAACTTTTTAAAGCCTTACAGTCACTGGCAGATGAATGGTAATGTAAGGCTATTTGAATACTAGGTTTTTTGTTTCCAGCGTAAAAAAAAGAGTGTTATCCTATTTTCAGCGATATGCCAGAGGTGTCACGGCCGAGGTGGGGAGGAGTCCTTCTCGGTGTAGGAAAGAGGACGGACAGCGTTCTGTTTTCTCATGCGCTTCTCTCAGTGGAGACGCTTGTTTACGTCCGCATCCCAGAGTGTCCTCCTCATATATAAGCCATCGTGAGACGCGCAGGAAGTAAAAGAATCTTGCGTTCTCCCATGTGGGTGCTGTGTAGTCTTCCTCTTTTTCTTGTGTTTGGGTTTAAAACGCCGGGACCCACAGGAAGGTGAGCGCAAAGGCAGGCAGCTCCAGACGCCGACTGAGAGAGTGGGTTTGGTTACGGTGGAGCGGGGGATAGTCCCATTGGTTTGGAATTATTTGAAATGGGCGTCACTCGAACAAATCCAAGCCCCTCCCCCGCCTAAAACCGAGCTAATTCAATTACCAAGAGGTAAAGCTGGAAGGGGACGGGGGAGAGAGGTGCCCAGGACAGGGACCGCTTTTAGATACTCTGTCAGATGCGACCGATAAGTGCGCACGGGTGCTATTTAATTACATTCAAACGGACGCAGCGGAGCAAAGACCGTGGACTCCAGTTACTCTTTCTCCATTGAATTTAATTTGATTCAAATGCGGCTTTTTTCTAATATCAAGAAAGAAGCCAGTGTTGCGGTAATACAGACTGAACATTAATATAATCATTTAGAGCAATTTAAACAAGACCTAAAAATCCTATTAGGCTATTTCACGCCAAAATATTTCATAAAGAAATTACTAGGCAATTGGGCATTTCCAATCAATTAAAAATATTCTTTACTCCTTTTTTAATATTGCTAATTTAAAGAGCTTCATCATATTTAAAGAATCACTAGGTCAGATCTAGCACACAGGTTTCTGAAGACGGAGAGGCGGAGGATGGTGATGCCTCACAGCACCTCTATGTGATGGTGTATTGTTGAGAGATGGTGACCATGCAGACTCCGGGTCGATGTCACAGGGCAGCCTGTTGCGGGGAGCAGAATGGCTGAAGGGGTTCGAGGCGCCGCTCCAGCGCCCAGACGCCCCGCAGTGGCGATCAGGCGGGATAGCTGACTCAGCCGGGGACAAATCCAAGTTCGAGTGCGCCAAGGGAAGCGGGTCTGTCGTCGCCTTAATCAGTCAAGTGCGCACAAGGAGGATTTATGAAAATTTAGAGAATGGAGTAGGCCTAAATTCAGGTGGGGAATCCCAGGCAAAAAATAACTTTAGACTAACAGGATTTGTTTAAAGACTGCCTACAGTGTGCATAAGTACTCAGTGGTGAATTTATAGTGACCTGGCTGTAGGCATCTTCAAATAATTATTATGATATTTCTATGGATTTAGGACCGTCAGGTGGAATAATTAATGTGCATTTCTCCATGAACTTAGATAGATAGATAGATAGATAGATAGATAGATAGATAGATAGATAGATAGATAGATAGATAGATAGATAGATAGATAGATAGATAGATAGATAGATAGATAGATAGATTACTTATCATATTTTGCCCCAGTGTTATGTGGAGCAACAATAAAAAGGAGAGGTAGTTGCCTAGCTGAAAAAATATAAAGACACAATTAAAAATTGATCATTTTGTTTTAAGGAGGTCAGTTAGCTTATTTATAAGCATGTGCATCAACTCTAATTTTCTGTCTAATGTTTGTCAGCAAATAAATTAATATTAAATAAGTGCAAGCAAGAAAGATCTTGAATGTTACATCAATATTTTATCCTTACAAATCAAGAAAATCAGAGGCTCCTAGTCCTAGTACTGTGTGTGTGCAACAGGTGTTGTTTGCCTTCAAGGATACAAGCGCGGGAGAAGGAAGAGGGAAGACAGAGGGAGGGAGGAAGGATGGGGTGAGGGGGCAATTTATATTTTAAGATAATCCTCTTGACCCCTTCTCTTTAACTAGTATAAACTCAGGGCCATTTGCTTACATCTATCACCAGATACACACAGAAAGCCACACAGGCTGCAATCAGGCACCCAAACACAGGCACGGGTTATCTCATACACACACACATCACATTTTCTCAAGCATTTTTTGCAATATATACACACACACACACACACAGACACGGGACGCTATCAACTACCGGGGGAGGAGGGGTGAGGAGGTCAGCCTGGAGGTCAGTGAACATGGCTGTTTTCACACCCACTTTACAGCCATGACTGCATTCCACTCCTGCTGCGCTCCATCTCTCTCGCTCTCTCTCTCTCTCTCTCTCTCTCTCTCTCTCTCTCTCTCTTCTCTCTCTCTCTCTCTCTCTCTCTCTCTCTCTCTCTCTCTCTCTCTCTCTCTCTCTCTCTCTCTCTCTCTCTCTCACACACACACACACACACACACGTACAAAAACACACTTGATAACAAGCATATTTGACTGACTAGTGCGCACAGCATATACCCCCAGCTGCTTTCATTTTCTCTGGCATAGAAACAGAGCTTCCCTTCCCACCCCCTTCTTAACCCGCTGTCACTATCATAGTGGGCTGCGTTGATTACTTCTCATGCAGGCCTATTTTCTCCCTCACCTCCATCCACATGTTCCAGCAGAGTGGTGGAGAAATGGCTTGAACTCTATTTCCAAAAAAGCTGGGTTTATTGTTCTATTTGATTGATTAGCAAGGGGGAAAACAATACTAACATGGTCTATCAGTTATCAAGTGATGCGTTTTTCTGAGATAGATGAAAATATGACATACATACCCTTATTTCTCCTCTCTTTTTTGTCTCCTACATTTTTTCAGCACATAAATTGCATACATTTGAATCTTACAGTTTTATAGGAGATGGAGGTCCTCATTTTTCCCACTGAAAAACATTTATTTTTGAGGTTTTATTGCCCAATTTGATTTTGGCCATGATTATATGATAATGCCTTTTTGATACAGGATAAGTGGTTTCATCAAGAGCTTTAGTTTGATATATAGAAGATATCCTGGCCAAAATGACAAGTTTCTGGCTTCAAGCCTGAGATTTTCCTTCTCTCACACAGTAATGTGTACACTCACACAGCCAGGGTCACAGCAGGGTGAGATGGGAAGGCTGACTGCCTGACTAACTCACAGACTGGGTGGTTCATACCTTTTTTTTAATGTTATTGTTCTTTTGCCAACAGGACAATTAGAACCTGCATCATAACACAGACTCATTAAAAAGATGTGAGAATGTGGCCCGGTTTGTCTGGTGTCAACATGGCAGGTCAGGCATGCCAACAGGCAATTATGGACATGAATAGCAAAAAAGATCCTTTGAACAAATTCTCTTGGAAATATCTGTCAATTAGAGGTGTGTGTGTGTGTGTGTGTGTGTGTGTGTGTGTGTGTGTGTGTGTGTGTGTGTGTGTGTGTGTGTGTGTGTGTGTGTGTGTGTGTGTGTGTGTGTGTGTGTGTGTGTGACAGTGGGGGAGAAAATGTCATACTGTTTGTTACCTGTTCATATATTTATAGATATATACATGTATATGTGAATTTCTTTAATCAGTTATAAAATCCCCTTAAAAAAAATAAAAACAGATATAAAACTAAACCACTGTATGGATACAGACAAAGCGGCACCTTACATGTATAATGCATTTAATACCATAAACCATAAAAAGGAAACATTAAATCTGCTCTCAAGACACCTTTAAAATCATCCTCCCTCATCATCAGATTTCTTTTCAGTACATTACTATCATGTATTGCAAGGTATAGCATTTCCCTAATGTTATGTCTGTTTACTGAGATACAGCGCAGCAATGGGATACAGCAGATCAAGCAGTGTGCTGGGGATCTGTGTAATGATCTATTCAGACAGTGTAGCTCCAAATCCCATTGATATACGGCTCACACATCCATAAATATGATGCTCTCTCACAAGCCTGGGCAATGGTATCAGTTAAAATTACTCTGCATGCATTATGCCCTCTAACCCCACTCACGCTATTATAAGGTTCAAACTGCATACACAGATAAGGCTGGGTTGCATACGAGGAGAAAATAGGATCCAATCTCTTTGGAGCAGAGATGTGAAATTTGTATGGCCATTACAGAGGATAATGATCATAAGTCCTCCCTTTTGCACAGACTTTCCACAAAGAGTTAAAAATAAGAAACAGTGTACCTGTGTGCATTCATCTGTTGATAACTAAGATTGTTTGACAACCCATTTAATACCACATCATACGACTAAAATTATACAACCATCAGTCAAGATCAAAAAGCAAGACTAGCCCTCAAAACCTAAGTGTGTGTATCGTGTATTTTCATAAACTTGACACAAACCTTTCTCATTACATCTGAGCTCATCGAGAACATTTTACCTCCCCTCTCAATGCTGCTCCCTCACTCTCTCTTTATTCTCCGCCACCTCCCTCTTTAGAATGCATATTAGATTAAAGATTTTATTGTCACACTCAATGCACTTAGAGCGTTGGCAAACTAAATCACAGGGAGACAGCATGTCATAGAAGAGACACCTTGGGTTGACTAAGTCATGACGAGCCAGCACAAATCGATGAGAGGGACTAATCGGATGTATCTGCTGGGACAGGCCCTGCCCTGAATCCAAATGATGGACACCAGATGGGGACTGATGTTGCCATTAGTACACTATCAGAACAGTAGACAGAGGAATGTAAGGACAAGGGCTTCCTATTCAGTCCTATTCAGGAATCAGGTTTTCAATAGGGACAGCCAAGGTCCTTATTTAAAGAGGGAAGGCAGGGAATTACAGTGGTAGTGGCTTGCTTGTGTTTGTGCAGGTGCAGAAGAAATGTGGAAAGAGTTGAGGAAAGAGTTTGTATGTGTGTGTGTATTTGCTCTTGTGTGGTTTACCTCACCAGGAAAATTTAGCAAATCAACCAAAGGACTATGTTAGGATTTTGCCAGGAGTTTATAAGTAAAAGCAATCTTCTAAAGCAATATGATGGTTACCACCTCGGGGGTTAAATATTGGTCAAGTTTAGGCAAGCAAAACTACTTGGACAACATTTGGGAAAGACTGAGGTCATAGTTAAGAGAAACCAACACCGTCTGCTTGTAGGAGACAGAATGCAAACTGTAGTCACTAATATCAAAATTAGAAGCATTGCATACCAAATAACCAAAGCTTAAGTTTTTCTGGTGAAGCTAGTCTCAATTTGGATTAAGTTTAGTGTACTGGCCATTTGTCAATAGTTAAAATTTGATTGAACTAAGAATCAAAAGGCTACTGATGCAGCATGGGGATGTAGTGAATGCAGGCAAAAGAGGTCCATTGTCTATGCTTTTTCTTGAGGTTTATTTATCAATTGCAAGTAAGCTAACTTTCTTGCTCTGGTAAGAAAGCATAGATCCTTTCAGGTCCACACTGGTCCTATATCTGCCTGCCTACCTATATAATCTTATGCCCCTATAGATACCTAGTTAACAAAATAACAGGTAAAACAAAATACTAGTGAACTAAAACTAAGGGTGCTATTTTCATGTAGGCGCAATGACCAGCGAAAGCAGAACTCCAACTGTTTGATATTTTCATGATCTTTATATCCACTTTGCCAATCGCAGTGGTATCTGGTTGCCAGTGCAGAACACACGGTCCACAGGTGGGACAAGAGGCAAAAACAGGTGGGAGGTTCATTCAAATGAAACAAATTGCAAATGTTGGTTGAAATGTGATTCTAGACATTGTGCTGAAAGTAGATATCTTAGAAAAATGTTTCTGGCACAACATTGATGACTAAATACTTGTTTCATGATGATGTGATGTGTGTTTATGTCGTGGTGCTCTGAACCAACCAGACATTTCCTATTAAGCTGCCTGATCATGCCTAACTTTGATTGGCAGAGCTGTTTTAGAGCTATGAGACCAGTGATGTGACTGGCTGAGAGAGTAATTAATAATCACCACAACCACTGATCTATATTCATGTTCACCCAGCCTTTTTGTACTTCAGCCAGAACTGCAGATGTGCATTTAGACGCCCACACTGTCTTTGCGCCCAAGACCTACCATCCTTTGCTTGTCGTTGCACTTGTGCAGTTAAAATAGAGCCCTAAATATGCTAAACAAGCAACTAGCAAAATAATATACTATCAACATCTAGTCTAAATAAAGTAAATATCTAGAGTAATCAAACATTCGAAATAAACACTAATTATTTTTAATATACAAGAAACTAGTAAATAAAAAGATCCTACATTTAGGTTAATTGAAGGTGTTTTCATGTAGTAAGTGTTGGGTGGTTGGGTGGTGGCAGAATCACTATTGCTGCCTATTTAGATTCAAAATGTTGAACACTGATGTCACATTGGTGTCTGAAAGTAGCTTTAAGGTTAGATGTGCAGGGGTTGGGATTAGAATTAAGGTTTAAATGTTAAAGAACCTCTGCCCTTAGTTCCCCAAACAGTGCAGAATTCCTTTACCACTGCTAAAAGGAAGGACCATAAGAGGTCCTCACAAGAAAAGACAGCAAGAGTGCACATGTGTGTGTTAACTATGTGGGAGCCTCTATGTACATGCATACCACATATCTGTGTATTTCAGTTCAGTCACATGTTCCTCAGAGAAAGTTTTGCTTTTAAAGTCTTGGGGCTTATCTTGTTTCACAAAGTAAATATTCCAAAAAGCAGTTTTTCCTTGTTGGATGAATGAGAGTGTCCACACAGGCGTGTTTCTCCAGGGATTTGGGACATACCATTAGCTGATAAAGAATTAATAAGAACATTCTTCATTCTTCAACTGGACATTATCAGCCAACGCTAGTGTGAAAACAGCTGTTTAATGTCAGACCTACACCCAGTTTTTCAGCAGCCTTACAGTAATGCTGTCTGTTTTTTCCCTCCCGCTCTGTCACAGTTAAATGAACGAAGGCTCATTCGCACACACACAGTACAAAAACCACAAACAACCCCCTGCCCCAGTCATATAAATGTTTATTTGGCCTGCAACAAAGCAGTTTATTTCTTCATGTCTATGTTTGATGCATTATGTTGTGCAATGTTTTATCACACCACAAACTAATGACATCAGCTCCAGCTGTGTGCTGTGTGTGCTTCCAACTTCACTTAGAAACAAAGTGTATAAACTGTGTGGACACGCGCACAGCGTACACACAATCTATGTGTACTTGGCTCTGTTTGTCTGCTTAAAATTTAAGGGTTATATTAGTTACAACTCTATTGAGCTACTTTTTCTTGTTCCTGTTTTAAACCAAATTCTTTCCATTTATTGCCCTTAAGTGCATTATTTCCAATGGGCAAATACAGGGTTAATGATAAAGGATACATTGCATGGTGGCATTTTATCCTTAGATCTAATTCACAGAAGTCCAACTTATCCTCATTACAGGGGCCTGTAGAGGAACAAATGACAAATCACAGTATGTGATAATAAAGGTGACACTGTGAAAATCCCTTGGCTGGTATCCATCTCATCATTATGAGAGCATTATGAATGGATGTAATAAAAGTGAATTAAGACAGGACACTGCTGATATAGATATTATGAGCCCATTGTCCCTTCCCTAATGTGAATGGTGCTTCAGTCGGTTTCTGCAATAAGGGCCTTAATTTGGAAAGGCTATCTTCAACTCTGAGCAATACTTACATACAATCATGACCAAAAAGCTGGGAGGAGAGAGGGTGGGCAACTATCAAGACCTCTTTTGTACTTTCTCTGCTCTTTCATTATAGCAATGAATGTTAAAAAAAAAAAAACAACCTTTGATATCCCTGGTTACAGTGGGCAACGCAGCAGTCATTCAGCTCTATGGGCCTCACGTCTCTCTTTGAAGTCCCAGGAAGAAATTGATGTTCCACTGTCCCTTTATGACTCTTCTGTCAAAAGGAAATATAGATTCATAGGCCCAGGACAAAGCTACACACCAGACTTGTTCAAAGCAAAGGAGCAGAATAATAGTGCCATGTGTCAGTTCAAGCCAAAGAACATTAATCTCTTATTAATACCAGTTGATTCTCTTTTCAAACTGTACTTTCTCAGCTTGTGTCTCTCCTTCTCTCTCATTCTCTGGTGGGTGTTGCTCTGTGGAAAAGGCCACCGTTGAGGAGCTCAGCTATACATCATTGATGAGGGTACAATAGCATTAGTGTATGCTTAGCCTGCTAATTCTCACTGCCATTATGGAAAGTTTTCTAATCGGGCCATTTGTAATTCTGCGCATAAAAGGATAAGCTGAGATCCAAGCTTGCAAGAGGGCTTATGACGCTGATCAAATTAAGATCATTTTCTCCCAACAGGGATACCTGATAATGAGAAATACAATTGCTATGGAGAGTATCACTGACAGGCTATTGACAAAGAGATTTGCCCTGCGGTATTTATGAGTAGGCATTTGTTATGCACATTGCATACGCAAGAATGTTCCCAGCTACAGGCCATCCATTTTCATATACAGTGCTTTTTCTTTCAAGAGGTGTTATTACAAACATCAAACTTCAAGAAAACATTGTAATTTTATGTGTATTTATTAGTAAATCCTGGTCATACATTCCTGACTGTCTGAATGAATGTGAGAATGTTTCATATCTTCCTGACGCCACTGTAATCCTCCCTTTTCCAGATATCACTCAGTCACTGAAATAGACCATTTCCTTCTCATGCTCTTAATTTGTCTTTTTTCAAAGGAAGGAATGAAGGACACATAAGAGCTTGGGGTAAATTCACATCTGATTTCCTGACAGTTATGTGCGCATGCATTGGGACCCAACTGGGAGGAAACACACAAAATCATTATGATGGCATGCCACACAGATTCATGTTTGAATGGTTGTGCACACCTAACAACACATAGAAGTAGAAGGGCTCATATTCTCACATGCATAATCATAGACACAGAGGCATGAAAATGAAGCCTCTGGAAATTACGGGGTGGAAACCTTCAGGGTGTGTTTTTCCTCAGGGAAATTGTTAAGTGTAATCACGTTTGATAGAAAAGTGAGAGAGCGCATTCTTCCATGTTGGCACGCTGTTTGGAATAATGAAGATACTGAATTATGACTCCATTCAGCTTGCATGCTGTAAATACACTCACACACAGTCCTGGCCTCTTGCTGTGACTTATGACTTTCTGCTTCGGGAGTGACGCCCATCACACCTGTGTTGTGATGTCATCAATTTTCTCCCTTACTTCTTTATGAAATATGATTTCATCATTCAGCACCCGGTCCACTGATATGTTCCAGGGAAATGTGAGGTCACTGTACTTGCCCCAAATGTAACATCAATCACAATAACTTCAAGAAAACTAAAGTGCAATCCAAGGAAGGGCTGTGTTCACAGTGGATCAGCACCTCCTAAACACATGGATAAGAAAAACTAATGTCACAGCCATTTTGATTTAATCATACCATAGGCTTTATATTACTGCTGTGTGACACTTTAATTACAATGATTAGTACCAGTGGAATATGCGTATTTGTTTTTATTCAAGCTTCACAACAGCAAAAAAAACTAAGTGAGCAAAGTATTCAAGACAGCTCACACATTTACTTGTCCAGATTTTGAAAATATCCCAACTCAATACAATGGAAGTCAATGGAATTTAGTTTGTGGTACTTAAATGCCATCACCCTGAAAAACATTTTATTACAATGGTGGTAGAAATCTGAGAGGTACTGTAAAAACTGGGTAAATAAAACCAAAAGTATCTGCACAGTCAGTGAGGAAATACTGTATGTTCTTGATCATTTTGGGTTAACCAAGCCTTTAGGGAGTACTTAAACCTTTTAACTATTTTGGATATCTAACAATTTCAAAATGTGTAAAAGATTCACTCCCAAAGGATGAGAACATGAAACAGCACTCACATTGCAAAACCTTGACTATCCCTGTGTGATAAGTATTACACATCACCACACCAGACTCCCACACCTGCTGGCCTGAACACAG
>NC_084973.1:21626990-21698519 GCF_963691925.1 Scomber scombrus
TATCATTGGTGGAAAGTTGTTCTTGTAAGTGTACAGTACCAGTTAAAAGTTTGCACGCACTTTCCCATTCACTTAAATGAGAGAGTGCGTCCAGACTGTTGACTGGTACTGTATATATATCAGTCTATGGAAGGATCTTTAGGGCTTTGGATGAAATCTAAGGGAAGTGGGTTTTCTTGTTTCATCCAGAGGGACATGAATTAATCAGAGCCGTTCTCTGAAAGAACTTCCTGAGTTTGAGACTCGTTAGTAACGATAGCTTCCAGAAAGACACAGATACAATTTAGTTTTACCGTTGTCAGCAGAGTCTCTCCTGAAATTTTAAAGTCCGTGTACATTTTGCAGTCAATGCTCACGGCCTTCAAACACACAATCACAATCTGCACACAAACACCTACTCACGCACCCACAAATATAAAATATAAACACATGAATATACATAAACAAATACACTTGCATGCAGACAGATATGAGTCAGTGCACACATGCAATTTCTCTTTTGTTCCTCCCTTTCGCCTCCTGACAAACACAGTTATACATGTGCAAACACTCACCGCTTCCTCCTGATCTCTCTGTGTGTACATCTCAGAGCCTATGGCGATGCCTTTTTCTTTATTCCAGTCGTTTTCTGCATCCTTTTGTTTCCTATTTCCCAACCCTTTCTCTCTCTCTATTTGGGTAATCCAAAGTTCATCTCGAGTAGAATGCGCTCATAAAGTAGAAAACACTATGAATGATTCAAGAATGTTTAAGTTAGACAGAACGAGGGGTTCGGTGTCAAACTGTGGTTGTGGTTGATTTGCGTAGGATTGTTTTCTGGGGCTTGAGGGAAGTCGGATGAGGAGGCACACAAGGTGGAGGAGGGTTTGCTTTCGGCGGGAAACTGTGGCTGACTGAGAGGCCTCCGTTCTCCAACATCAGTTCGTGGGGAAGAGAATGAGGAGGATGAGGAGGAGGGGAGGAAGAAGAGCAGCAGTGTACAGGGCTGAGCCTTAAGTCGTTCAGCTCAGTCTGTAAGTGTAGTTCTGTGTCGTCTACATCGTATTGAAGGTCACAGTCCGGGCAGTAGCCGTGGTACTGGATTTTCTCACTGAAACGAACACGCTCCCTCTCACGGGGCTCCCTGCTGGGGGCCTTGGGGCATTTGTTCTTTTCATGATGGAGGAGAGGCATGGGCCTGGGCAATGTAGGAACAAGCCCCGACTCAGGGATCCCACTGTCACTAGAGATGAAACACGGTGTGGAGGAGAATAACTCCCTGTTTGGTTTCAATGGGAAAACCCCACCGTTTCTCAACAGAGACCCGTTAGCCTTGGATATATTCCCTGATAACACTAATGTTGGGTGAGGCAGATTCTTAATGTTGTGATCTTCGGCTCTCATCGGGGTGAGTCTGGGTGGGGGTAAGGGCGGGTGGGGTTTCTTGAGTACAGTCAGGACTGCGGTGGTGTTGACGGGGACCGGTGGGATGGGTGTAGGTGGTTTGAAGATGCAGTCGTCGGGGAAGAGCTTCATCTTCTCCAGACTGGAAGCGGTGGTGGTGGTGGTGGAACTGGAGCTGGAGTTGAGCGTGTCCGTCTTAGAGCTGTCTGTCAGTCCGTCCTCCTCCAGTTGCAGGTCACAAGTCAAGGTGTCAATATCATGAACAACCTGGTGACGAGAAGAGGGAGATAATGGAGGTCAGGAATAATAATCAATGAAGAAAGAGAGAAAGAACTATCACTTATAACAACACTGATAATTGGGAAAAGAAAGAAGAAAATGATCATGATACAAGATTGAACCTGATGTTTTTATCTCCTCGACTTCTTAATTAATAAATTGAAAACCATTGTAGAAAAGTTAAAGAAGATACACTTTGATTTAAGAGATTGGTTTATGAGATTAAATACTGATTAAGATATTACTATGACAACCACGCCAGAGAGGAAAGAAATATCACTACAATTTATGGGAACAGTCACGAGCCTGGCAGACTCTGACTTAAGAGATATACTGCAGCAATCCCAAGCACCATCACAACTGAGAGGAGTGACAATACCAACCATATCCTGCGAGCCAAGAAACAAAAACAGTCATTTGTAATACAAAAGAGTGAGGCTGACTGGGAGTGAATGAAATAGATATTGTCTACATAATAGCTATATACAGGGTACAGATATGAAAAATAAACCAACTGTCATTCTTCACTTGGGGAAAAAAAGTCAGCACAAATGTTTGTCTCTGTGTCCTGAAAGTGAGCAAGTTTGAGATTGATGAGAGTTTCAAACGCAGAGAGGGTAACTAAACATAATACAAATGCTACAAGAGGGAAGATCTATTTCTACTAACAAAAGTGTCATTTGTTTTAACAACAGCGCAGGAGACAATCCATCACGGTTTGAGACTCATTGCGGGGAAACAACCTCGCTATGACGGAGATAAAAAGACAAACAGGAGAGGAGAAACACGATAGGACATTCAAAATAACAGGAGAAATCCTCTCCTCGAGCAACACAATATTGAGAGAGCAAAACACACCATCAGTGGCAATGGTGAAGTGATGTGCCACAAGGAGACATAAGAAACACACTGTGACAGAATATATTTTGTTGAAAGGAATCGAGGCAAACAGCGCAGTTTAAATATTTGAATGAATTTGCAATCTCGCAGTGTAAGATGATTTATGAATACAGTACATAAGGAGACTATTATTATAATTGTATTGTCAGAGAAAATGGCAGAAATACTTTGTTCAGTGCAGTAGAAGTGAATATTAACTTTTATCTTGGGACCCCATGTATGCAGTAGATATTTAGATCCAAAGATACTTACTTTATCTTCAAAGAGGAAATTTGTTTTCACAGCATGAATAGGGAAATATTAAAGAGCCATTACAGCAGAAACTGGATTGTTGGCACTCTTCGTGGACAAAGGCAACAAAGACTACTGGTAATAGTCGTAAGAATATAGCACCATAACACAAGATAATCGATTTACACTAAGAAAACTACAATGTCCTCCGAGAGGCAATTTGAGGTACAGCACAGACCATCCATCCATCCATCCATCTTCTTTCCGCTTATCCGGGGTCGGGTCGCGGGGGCAGCAGCCTAAGCAGGGAAACCCAGACTTCCCTCTCCCCAGCCACTTCGTCCAGCTCTTCCCGGGGGATCCCGAGGTGTTCCCAGGCCAGCCGAGAGACATAGTCTCTCCAGCGTGTCCTGGGTCTTCCCCGGGGTCTCCTACCGGTGGGACGTGCCCTGAACACCTCACCCGGGAGGCGAGCACAGACCATATAGATTAATTAAAAGCACATTAAATAAAAAAACCCAAAAACAATAGTCCGAAATCTTCTATAGCAGGCATCATAAATATCACAACAGTCAAGGCAGGCTTTCGAAGTGCATGTCAATAACTGTACACCGACAATTGTTATAAAAATAGTGAGTGGTATACTGCACAATCCTATTTACCCATGGACTCCACATCCCTCAGTCCATGCACTTCCCCAGACTCTCTGTGGCTACTGAATCTTGTTTAATTGAGTTACTGCCACGGGAATAAATGAGTTTTCGGCTTGGTTGGTTCTGATCTTGGGGTATCTATACCTCCAACCAGAAGGGAGTGGCTCCACTGAAAGACCCTGTCTGCCTTCTCGGTCAGCCTGGTCAGGTACAGGTCAAACAGTTCAGCCTGCTGCTTCTCCATGATTTCCACACAGGTCTTAAACATTTTCTCTAATACATTTAGTGCATACACTACAGACATATATGTATTTTACTGTAACTAAACATACAACATATAGAATGACACATTCTTTCAGGGATTGTGCTTAACTGACTTTGATTCAACATCCACTAATCAATATGAGCCAATCTTGAAGACCAACAAGGACTGAGTATACAACAAAAGCTTGACAGACTGTACAGTGCTATCCTTAGACAGTTTACTAAGAGAGACACCTGTGGTTATTGTTTCCTTTCCTACAGCTGACTGCATTTCATTTCATAAAGCAAGCACTTGCACTGTGGACATATCCATGGAAATAAAATAACTGTGAGGACAAAGTTTCTTGAAATTACATACACAGATAATAAATCTTCCCCACAGAACCATCATTACGGGGGATTAAATTAAAAAATCAATTTAGCGGACCAAATGGACAAGCTGCCAGACATCATCTGATGTCATTTCCTGTCATAATGACTGAAATTCAATACTGAAACATCCATGTTCTTCAGCCATTTTGGACGTGTGTCCAAAAAACATTTGTAGAGGATTTCCCATGTGGCTCTCTTTGCTTGGTGGAATTTTTGTTGCTTTGATGCCCAGAACTGAAGTCTACTAGCTGCCTGACCAATGAGAATCTAGCACTCAGCGAGTCTGCAGGAAGTCAAATAAAAGTTGCGCTGAACATGCTTAAGTTCATATTATCATGGCCTGAAACAGCTGAAATAACTTCTGAGAGAAACTCACCAGAAAGGAACGTTAATGTACTTTTGTGATGCATTCATAAAGTAACTATGACAATGGCAACTTGCTATTGCTCATTTTGCATTAGTAATGTTTATCTCAGTGTTCCCAGTATATTAGCCCACTGTAAAAGGACGTTGCTGTCATCTAAGGGTTTGAGATGCATTTCCAAACAGTGGCTTGAGAAAAGGCTGAAGAGGTGATATGGAGTGACGGTAATGAGGAGGGAAACAGAGACCAAGTGACTGAGAGGGAGAGATAAAAAGGAAGATAGAAAGCCAGGGCCGAGAAAGCAATGGAGCTAAACTCTCCATGCAGTCTTTAAATGGGTAATTTGTTGGGACACACGCAATAGGTAATACCAGTATCCCAGTTTGAGGTCCCTGCTGTAGGCGAGGCAGCTTTGGCGGCTATGCCAAGCATCAGGGCAGGGTCCCTCATAAAAGCCAGGCTCAGCTCCAGCCCTGTCTGTGGGTTATAACAGATGATAATAATAATAATAATAATAATAATAATAATAATAATAATAATAATAATAATAATGATAATAATGATAATAATAATTTATAAGAATAGCACTTTTCAAGCTGGGAGCACAAAGTGCTTTCCATAGATAACTGCATTTCAAATGAATTATACCCTAAACACTGGCTTTGATAGTAACACCCCCTCGAGGTTTATGTTTAGTGTGTGTGGTGTCAGAATAACTGATCCTCTGCAAGATCTCCCTGCAAGCAAAGAAAGAAAGAAAGAAAGAAAGAAAGAAAGAAAGAAAGAAAGAAAGAGTGCACATCAAAAATAAAATTCACAATGGACAGATTACCATGCGTTCTTGCTCTAATTTATCTCTGCCGCCTGCTGTGAGACATTGTAAAATGCCGAAGAACACAAAAGAAGTCCAACTCGGCTCAAGCTGCAAAAACAGAGTAAAGGGAGCAGAGAGGCAGAAGGAGACAGATGCTGTGTCGACTACCCATCCATAATGTAGGAACCAGAGGCTGTACGCAATAGGGTTTTATTAGAATGACAGGCTGTCATGTTAGGGTGAGAGGTTCAGGTTCAGCACAGCATGCTGGAAGCCCGGTGTGTGAGTGGCCGGTGGAGGAATGTAAACATAAAAGCAGGTAAGACTGCAGGATACTGCGACTGAAGCGGCAGCATGATGTTCAGTGATTGGCGTTTAGAGGGAAAACAGATTTGAAGAGAGGCACTGTAACACGTGAATGAGATAAAAATATGTCTCTGCACACAGGCACTGCTGCTGAGATACAGAACTGCTGTAAATAAAATCACAATATGTCTCTGTATAATCCCCGAATCCTTCAGCGACATCCTCCCCACCCGCCCTGACTTCTATTCAACACCCCTGTCTCTGCATCACTGAGATTTGAATAGCCAATCAGACAGCTCTGAGAGTTTTGATCTTTAACAAGGACTCTATGGAGAGAGAGAGAGAGGGAGAGAAAGAGGGAGGCAGAAAGGAGAAAGAGAAAGAAGGCAGACAACAAGAGACAAAGAAAGGATGAAGATGAGCAGCTGTAACAGATACAGACAAGGAATGAAAGGTTAGGAAAGGTGAAGATAAAGAAATCGAGGGACACCAGGAGAGTTGGAGAGAGATGAAAAGTAAAAAGACAACCGCTCTATTATTTGGCAGGAGATAATTCTCAGAAAACAACAGTCAGCATTAAGATGATGAAACGCAATGCAAAAGCGCCTTCCATAGTTGAACCAACTTGCCCATTAAATATTAATTGCGATTAAAATTTTCTCACTTTCATCAAAGCCTGTGACTCAGGGTGAAGCTCTGTCCTGTCATTTCACAGCCCATATCCTCCTGTGCCAGATGTCTTTCATGTCAGACAGAATGATCACATACATTAGTGGGCAGGAGGGGGGAGGAGGAGCATGGTCTTGTATATTTGTGTGTGTGTGTGCTGTCACAGCCTATTCCAGGCCCCCAGTGAGGTGGTTGGTTAGCCTTTGCGTCTCCCTCTCAGACAAACCAAGAGCCTGCTGTAGAAATAACACATGGATAAAACACATGGCATGACTAGTGCTTACATGCAAAAGGCAGTTTATGTCTCTCTCTCTCTCTCTCTCTCTCTCTCTCTTTCTCTCTCTCTCTCTCTCTCTCTCTCTCTCTCTCTCTCTCGTTCATTTACCTCTTTGAGCTCTTTGGCTACATCCTTCAGATCCCCCAGGATGGTTTCCAAATTCTCCACGATTGTCTTGATCTCCTTTTTCACTTTCACTTTGGAGACTACTCCTTCAGCCTCTGCATCTGGTGTCCCTGACATTCTTCAGTTTGTGGCACAGTCTGTTTTGTGAAGGATCGTGAAGTCAAATCCTTTGCTGCTCGCCACGCTGCCACTTTGCCAACGCATTTTTTTTCTTTTTCTTTTTCAATCCTCTGCTCCCTTCACTTTTGCTCCTACATCACGGCCGGGAAGGTGCGAAGTGGCGTCGGACAGCTCTCTCTATATCTACCACTAGGCATGCGCAATAGACCGTAACACAAAAATAACACAAATGTCAAAATATTGTATCATACTGGTGTTTTTTTGTTTTTTGTTTTTTACACCTTACACATTCATGTCCAACAACAACAACAACAAAAGGATATTCCTCGAGTATCCTTCACGTCGAAAAAAGGCGCTAAATTCAACATTGTGCAATACAAATAAAAACAACTAAATATTAGTCACGGACGCGTTAAAAATGCCTGAATAAAAGAGTAGCTACACTGTATCAGGCTGTTATCCAAAGCCGTAACACTGCCGGTCGTCAACCTAATGGTCCATAATCCTCAGGCATCGACCAAATGGTAATACACTCCTCCCTTTTCCTCAAATTTGCGGTTCTGGTAATGATATACTCAGGAAAGCTGCCAGGTAACGACACCCCAGAGGCACTTTCCTCCAAAAAATACCGCGGCAGTTTCATCCTGTCTCCATCGCAGCCTCCTCGGAGAGTCTGAGCAGCAGACGGTGGCTGCTCTCTCTCTCTCTCTCTCTCTCTCTCTCTCTCTCTCTCTCTCTCTCTCTCTCTCTCTCTCTCTCTCTCTCCCTTCACACTCTCATATTCAAATGCAAAGGGGCTTCATTGGTTTCATTACATATAGCCTATACAGTATCCTATATATTGTGTGTGTGTGTGTGTGTGTGTGTGTGTGTGTGTGTGTGTGTGTGTGTGTGTGTGTGTGTGTGTGTGTGTGTGTGTGATGTTTAGGGATGGGTGGAGAGGTAGGCTACAGTAGCCGTACTGAAATGAATCCCCAGTCAAGAGTAATGCCATAGATTTTAAATAGGAACAGAGTAATTAAGCTGATTTTTGGGTCAGTGGTCAAGGTAAGGGTTAGGTTTAGGCAAATTGTGATTAAGGAAAGGGTAGGTCTCCAGGAAATGAATGTAAGTCTAAGAAATATTCCCAAAAGTGACCTAGAACAACTGTGTGTGTATGTCTGTACATCATTCACTGTCCCTCAGTTTGTGGCATGTTGATACACGCTTTGCAGCAAGATATGCCCTGTTTATTTCTCCTACGAGAATTTTATTTTGTTTTATTTTGAGGGGTCATTAAGCTCTTTGAAATCAGATATTCAGAGCTGAATTTGTTTAAGTGAATACTCCTTATTACATTGTAAGACATTCAATGAAATAATAATTCTCTCTCTGTTTCTCTCTTTCATTGCATGGCAGCTGTTAGTTTGTTGGTATCTCGCCACATGCATGCAGATTTCTAACAGGATAATTTGCCTTTATGTGGAAAAAAGATATCAAATTCAAGTCTCCTATAAACTGTAGGCTATTCATGCATATTACAATATGATGCAGGGTATAAATGCCAAACATAAAACGGTGAAAGTGCATTATATTATAAGGGCAGAAAAAGAAAACAACAATTTATTTTTTAGTGCATTTCCTTGTCTTTGTAAGGCACTTGTTTTTGAAAAATAATATATAAATAAAGTTATTGTTAATATTACAGTACAATCAAGACACGCTTAAAGAAGGCAATTTGACACAGCTGAGTAAAATTGATAAAATATGAGTGAGCAGAATAACATTACAGAGGCAAGACAAACCATGAAGGAACACAAGCAAATGTTACGATATCCATGTATCAAATGAGAAAAAAAAGTTAACTGCGTCAAGTTAAATACTTTGTATGTAAAATTGTACATGAAGTCTATATTTATCTGTCATGAACAGATTCAGATTACCGTCAGACATTTTCAGGAAAAGCTTAATCGTGATCAACATAATAAAATGGACCACAGTCTGTATGATATCAAATAATTTCATTCTCAACCTCATCCAAAACATGCAGTGACACTATAGATTTGAGGCCATATGACACATATATAGCACAGAGCCCCTGTGTTAACTCTTGAAGTTCTCTTGTATATTTAGTATACGGGAGGATTGTAGCTTATTATATTAGTATATTTTTTCCTCAGGGTCCCCTATTTAATTTGGCTATATACCATAGTAAATACAAATCATTTCAGAATTACAGTATTTCTTTACATAATCTCATAATAATGCAGTATATTATATTACTGATGGTTATAGGCAAGTTGTACAACAGCTTTTGAAAATCAAAGAAATGCAGGTGCTGGTATTATTAATGAAAATACAGGCGAAGCACAGTGCATGTATGTACATGAAAGTGCTTGTTCTGCATTTAAAAAGTATATATGTATTAAAAAAATGTTTTAATTTATGTTAGGATGTGAAAATAAAATTATGTCCTCATGAAAACAAAATAAGTGAGTATCAGACATCACATTTGGATTGATGTAAGACATCTTTGAAAACTCTTCAGATCTTCCTGAACAGTGTGGATCTTTTCCTTACATTGTAGAGGATCTTTTTGGAGTGCAGCAGGATATTAATTCATTGATCAAGTGTCTTTGCGAGGGAGGGAGGTCACATTTCCAGTTTATTGAAATTCATTTTCCCCATCTGTACTATCAAGTAAAATGAAGTGCTTCACAGTTATTTATTTTTAAGTGGTTTAAAGTCTGGGATCCACATTTTAGGATGTGGAATATCATTTTCTATCATTTTTTAGGTGGTTTCCAAAACCTCTGCAATCATTGATAAACCAGATCATATGAGAACATTATGCGTGTAAGATATGAATTAACGTGTAAGATATTGATGTAAAATTTGTAGAGTTTATGAATTCTTAAAAATACTCCATCTGCAGGGCCACAATAGGCCTTTCCCACTGCAGCCATTCAGACATAATAGCTGCAGGAAATGCAAGTGTAATCAATAACATTAATTATCGCTGTGTACTTTAACTTTGCCACTTAATACTTCCTGGCATTTTGCATTCTTGCTCACTGGTTCTGCTTACTTCAGCACTTAAACAGAACAGAACCATCAATTATAGGATTAGATACACATGTGCTTTTTCTGCTATAAGTCAACATATGTGGTGTCAAAGTGGAATTAATATCACTACTACTATTCTGTAGTTTCATATTATTGCTATGTCACTTAGCTTAACTTGTCTATGAGCTACTAGAATAACCACAAAAAAGTGAATCGTTGTCATTACATATTAAAGATAAAGATAAATTACACAAGTAAAATATTTGAAAGTCTTCTGTACGGAACTGGAGTTGGCCTAATGAGAGGGTATAAAAACATATACACATGTTACATAAACTAAAGATAAAGATTGAGCGCAATTTATTACCTTTTTTCAGTTTTCTGCTGAAAAATAATCTGACATGGAAAATGTGATAGCCCATACTGTGAGGCCTAATGTGCTGTATGCTGTGACACCATTGCTGATTTCTTAAACTCAAGCCAGTCTGCAAATTTACAAGGGAATATTTTTAAACTTGCAAACATTTGATAGATTTGATTAATATACATAAACTATTTATTATTTATTAGCTTGTATTTGACATTGTTTTGCACACACACTGAAATAATCTATAACAAGGTAATGAGGTTCTAAAAATGACTTCATATATTAACAGTGAAATTAAAAAGAAATCAATTGTCCTGTAATGTGATTTTTATATTAAAGGATAGGTTCCTCATTTTTGAAGTCTGTCATAAAACAGACAGGTGCTCAAATGAACACCTAAAGTGGTTTTCTTCACTGTCATTCTCCCTGTTCATTATTAAAAGATCCCCTTCAAATGTGCTTTCAATGCCAAAATCCACAGTGTGCCCACACAGTCATTTTGTGCAAGAAGTTAATCTGACTTCTGCAGTCTAAGTTAGTCAAGTGGATATCTGCCACATTTACAGTCGTTTTAGCATCAAAATCCCTCTCTTGGACGACTGAAGCTTCACATTAGCTTCAGATAGACTTATAAATGAGTTTTGGCGTAAAAGGAGGCTTTAGATTTTGCCCCTCATCAGTTACAGTGTAAGTGCATTATGAAGGGAAACACTTAGACAGACCTGAAACATTGTTTAACACAAGGTTATGAATTTTTAATAAAATAAATTATATAAAATATATTGAAGGGATATATTTTGTATACTCCATGTGAAAACTCAGCTGTGTGGTGACGACAGGGTTAATAAAATCCTGGTTTCTGATTGGTCACTGCTGAGCCCGCCCCCTACGTTATTGCGGAAGTGGAACTTGTGGAAGTTCACCCTGCTGGACTGACTGTCAACCACTGTTGCTCTCCTACTTTTACCATTGTGCTGGTGTCCTGTCACAGCTCACATTCAGAGAATAATATCTCACTGGGATGTCTCTGTCATTTGAGGGAAGAGTCGTGCTTGTCACCGGGGCCGGAGGAGGTAAAACCCGCCATGTTAGCTGTATGCAGGCTTCAATAGGGTTGTGCAACGTTAGCTACCAATGCTAACTTAAATACCCGAAGATTTAATAACTGTATGAGCCAGATTATTAACACAGCTCGCGTTTAATTGCGCAAGCCTTCCTTTCTGTTGCATTAGCAGGTGATGTCTGTATCCTTTTGGCTGCTAAAACTGGCGAAAGAGCTGCGTCCAATAGTCGCAATAAGTAAGCAATGTTAAGACATCCTCATGAGTCTTCTGGAAAACATGAAACAACATGTATTAAATGTTAATTATTGGATTAGCAACAGACATTTGCCAGCCTTCCTTATTTGAATAACACAAGGATCAAAGTACGACGCAAGTGTGTGAAAGGGCACATGAAGCAACTCCACACCAGACATACTACTAGGGGGTGTGATGTTTTGTTATAAGTACACTGAAGCTTGTTGTCTTCTTTTTTTAATCTTCCACAGGCCTGGGAAAAGAATATGCACTGGCTTTTGCTGAAAGAGGCGCCTCAGTTGTCGGTAAATAAATTATCCTCATATCAAATTGCCTCCTTCACTGGAACAAGTGTAGTTGACGTGATCTCATGCAGCTTCCCCCCCACCACCCCTACTAAGAGTGAAGCCTAGTTACCACAATGGGTGTGCTATTTTTATTTTGCTTTGAAGAGACTGTTATGTCAGTGTGCATGTTTACAGCTCAGTAGGAGTGTTAAGTACTAGACATCAGTTTCATATTTCATTAATCAAATCGTCTATTTTAGAAATGTTGGTGTTTAAGTTCTTATTACTCGCTGCTCATACACAGAAAAGCAGTGACAGTGATTTTAATCTGCAGATTGTGACATGAGAGATTGAGTTTGGACCTTCAGATTGTTGCTCCTGCATTGCACACAGCTAAAGATGACTGCTGCTGCTGTCCTCATTTTGATTTAAGTACAGATGCACCGATCCAATATGTCTGATTGGTAACCGATCCACATTACAACTACAGTTTCATTGTCAATGTCATTGTTGGAAAAAAAAAAGATTTCTGTTAAAAAATTACATTCACTCAGTTGCACAGCAGGTTGCAAATTCTTTTTTTTTTTTAGCGTCACAGTTAACTCACTTTAAAAATATTCCAATGATTTCAACACAATGAGGTATGAAATTGGTACTCGGTATCAGCAGATCCTGAGTTGAGGTATTGAAATTGGCATCAGGAGAGAATAAATTGCATCGGTGCATCTTTAGATTGAATTGATTTTAGGGATTACATATACCCCAGAATGAGAGATGTCATACAGAAATGTGCATTGCATTGATTGTAACAGTCATGATATTTTTACTTTTTAGACTCAGCAGTTGCAGATGTAGGCGTAAACATTTGCCCTTGCCAAAATTAACAACTCTCCCCGCTGCCTGAGCTGAACTTGCCCTTGAACTCTGACAAGGAATCAGCTTAGCTACACTCTTCTCCTAACCTAATCACTCGTGGAGAATTGCAGAACTCACCCCATTATTGCTAATCTCTTTCTTCTTGTTGCAATAAAGTGAATGACCTTGGGGCAGACACTAAAGGGGGCGGAAAGAGTTCTGCAGCTGCTGATAAGGTGGTGGAGGAGATAAGAGCAAAAGGAGGCAAGGCCGTGGCGAACTATGGTGAGAAGTTTGGAATGGCTCTTACTCTCTCACACATCACTATATCTATCTATTTGTTTCTATCTCTGCTTACCTTGTAGTACTAAGCTTATGTAATGATAGACTCAAAAGGAATAGTGTTTTCATTCAGTCTAAATGACTCATTGATAAAGCAGTCAGTGAGTATTGTAGGCAGATGTATTTGCATCTGTAAGAAAGAAAAAACCTTTTTAATGAAATTAACAAAACGCTTTGATGTTTCATTCAGGTATTTTTGAACATGGCAGATTCATTTGTAAATGTAACTCAAAGCTATCACTAGAAAAGATACCATACTTTCCATGCGTAACAAATAATGATCCCCAGCAATCATTAAAAATGTTTTTAATTGTTGAATAATTAGTTTGAATAGGTGAGTTGTCACACATTATTACTCAATATAATGAGCACATCAGGCTCTTAACTTTCTTCTTAAATTTATTTTCCCCTCTGTTGTATTATTGGAACTGTTATTCTTTACATTGTTGTAACCTTAAGCCTAAATACAACCAAGAATCAGTTTTATAATTGTAGAACTAACTGGAACACAAATAAGATACAGTTATGCAGAACATTTCATCATTTCATCACCGTCTCTGTTGTGCTCGTACAGATTCTGTAGAAGATGGAGAAAAACTAATCCAAACAGCACTGGATGCATTTGGAAGAATAGGTGAGTATTGTCTCTGGATGAAAATAATGTGGCCATCAGAGTTTATTATTCAGTTCATAACTCAGTTCATGATTAAATGATCTGAATGAAATGATTGTGAGTGACTTATTATTGCTGTTTTTATTGAACAAAATCTGATAAGAAATCTTTTTTTCTTCCAGATATTCTTGTAAACAATGCTGGGTGAGTCATTTCATGGCAATAATCACACTTTTTTTAGGTCTAATCACACCATCTGTTTTTAGAGTGGCCATTTGATTGCAGTTAGTATATTAATAGGAGTTTGGGGCATTGTAATCATGTGAAAAAATGACAATGCTTTTCGTTTCCTAGGATACTTCGTGATAGATCATTTGCCAGGACGAGTGATCTGGATTGGGGTAATTAAATTATATCTGATCTTTACATTCAATTCACTCTCATTAACTCATACTGTGCATGGGATTTCATCACATTTCATATCACCACATAATTTCCTTTTGTTTGGCTCACCTCTTCATGAAGACAGTGCCACCACGCTATAAGTAGAAGAACATTTGTTTTAACTTTGGCTTCCGCTTCAAGCTACCTTATGCTTGTAAAAACAGATTGCCTGTGTGGGAGTTTAAAAAAAACAAACTACTGATATGTGGAAGTGATCCACAAATGTGAGATAGCTTAACTGTGTAATATTATTTGTTGTGTGTTAATGTTTACTGTGCCATTCCTCTTAATCTGCATTTCAGACCTGATTCAGAGAGTTCACTTGAGAGGCTCCTTTTTGGTGACCCGTGCTGCCTGGAACCACATGAAAAACCAAAAGTTTGGCAGGTAAGGAGCCCAGCTACTGGCATTCATTGATGTAGATAAAAACTGTGCTATCTTCCTATCATGCAGGCAGGATTATTTTTGTATATCTTACAAAGCTGCAATATTGTCAGCAGACAGACCATCAGTAGACTGTAATCAAGAAATCAGGATGGCATATAATGCTGTGTGATGAAGCTCTGATTCAGACATCAGCTTAAGTATCAAAGGTATTTTTTACGTGTCCCACTTTAAGTGGGCACTTGAGGATATGCATTTGAGGTAATGAGTATATAAATCAGAGCATGTCTGCCATCACATTATTATACATATTTTCTGACTCTGACTTTTGTCATTTCACTGTGTAAAAAGAATAAAATCTGCATAATGATAAAAGCCTAAGACAGCAAATTTGATACGAATATGCAAATTACCACAGAAAGAAGGAAATTAATTAATTTGGGTATGCAGCACTTAAGGTTGATCTCTGAGTAATTTGAATAGTACTTGCATTGATGACTCCACAAGAATCAGTGAAGATGTGCATGGGTTCATGTCATTCTTTCAAGTCATGAAGGATCAAGTCAAAATAAAAATTGTTACTGGACTAAACTTGAAAAATTGAACATGTTTTGCCACTCAATAAAGAGCCCATGCAGACATGGACTGCTCCATTAGTTGTAAAGAAATATTCAGAAGATAATTTAATTTAGGATTGAAGCAGTGAAGATGTATGCAGATATGTATTGATTATATTTTTAAAGCACCATCAATCCTAAATGGAATATGGTAAAGACATTGCTGACTTCAACAGGCATCCAGAGCAGCTTGTGTTACTACATTAACAGGAACCTTGTTAAAAGGCCTCTTTCACCAAGGACAACACATGTAAAACTAATAACATTAACAATGACTGCAAATTAGACCTGGACAAATTAATATTATTAATCACACTGTGTTTTCCTGCTATGACAAGTAAAAATGCGTGTTGCTAATAGGGCTCACTGAAGTTTGTGTGTTTTGAATTGTAATTTTTAGAAGAAGGTCACACAAGCAGATTTGCTCCCATGTTACTTCAGGTAACAGATGCCCTTCCCAAGTGCACACAGCTGTTCTACATGAATAGGAGAAGGCATTAGTGTATAAAAATTAAAGTGACATTTTGAAAGAAGTGTCATTGAGCTCAAGAGTGGCTTGTATTTGAGTAGAAGACAGTTACATTAAATGTAGTTTTTATGTCAAGGTTTTGACATAATAATATTCTTTATCATATAAATAGACAAACTGAATAATCCAGATCATTTCCGGTTGTATATTTGGATGGGCAAGTTTACAATTCAACCTTTGTGCCTTGTCATCTTAAACAAGATTATATTTATATATATATTGTGTATCATCAAATATATTTTGTGCATCTTCTGTTGCTCCTTAAATAACTATTTTATGATATGATGCTCTTTAAAAAAGAAAATCAATGGTTCTCATAGGAACACTCACTAGTCTGACATGTTTGGTATTTTGTAATGTAATCATAAGAGCATAAAAGTTGCAGATTATAAAATATTTTATTATTGCCAATCCTCTGGCAGTGGTTGTATTACACGGTATGAGTGTATTGACATATGGATCACTGCTTTCTGCTGACTTGTGAGACAACACATTTCAGGTGTCTCCGATAGTTAATGTAGCATTTGTGCTTAAGCTCATTACCTGTGCTTGACTGAGGTGAATTCCCTGCGTTAGATTACTAGTACAATTTTATTTGCAAGTATGTGTGTCCGTTATGCATACATGCATCTCTTTCTGCATATAACCTGTGTTAAATGTTGTACAAGTAAAATATTCAGGTAAATTTGCTGTATGCAGTGTTGTATTTGTGATAAAGAAGTTGTGTATGTGTGTGAGTGAGTGGGCTTGCATTACATGACTAGTTGCCTTCATATGCGTACTTCTGCGTGTTTATGTATGCATGAAAAGTGTGTACTCTTCGTGAGATTATGTGTGTATGTTTGGGGGTCTGGCTCTGTCTCACATTACTCCAATTGTGAAGCCTGTTACTTTGCATTAACACTGACTTGTTGCCCTGGGATGTGTGTGGCCAGAATCATTATGACGACTTCAGCTGCAGGCATCTATGGTAACTTTGGCCAGGCCAACTACAGCGCTGCCAAGCTGGGCTTAGTGGGTCTGGCAAACACCTTGGCTGTTGAGGGACGCAAGTACAACATCTTCTGCAACACTATTGCTCCTGTTGCTGGGTCACGGCTCACAGAGACTGTCATGCCCCCAGGTAAGCAGCCAGATAAAAATATTTATATATTTGCATGCAATTGCTGTGTATAACATGTTGTGGTGTTTTACTAAGTTTCAGGGTGCAAACACTTCCACGACAGTCTAAAATGGGCAGATAGATTTTAACCAGACTCTTTTCTCTGGAGCAGCAACGCTGCATTATATAATATATAATGCTTACATATAATGTTGATTTACAAAATTTGAGGCAACAGCAGTCCCGTTTGACATGCAAATGTATCATCTAAAATTCAAGAGCTGTGTTTTTTTTTGCTGTTCCAACGGCCATGATGAAATCATGCACCTTGTAAGAGCTTTAAAAGTTTTAATGTATCACCCCTTGATTTAAACGGGGCTCTGGCCTCCTCATTTCACTGTTGTTATATTTACAAAAATGTAAGCAAGTATGCCAATGTAACATTTTTTATGTGAAATATATTTCTTAAAGCAATGTAATTCAGCATTTAATATTTACAGTAACCATAGTGAAATAAAGCTCATAATAGCTCATAAACATGATTAAAAAAAAATCTACTTTTGAAATGACAACTTTTTTCAACATTCTTTCCTGTTTTTAAAAGTGATCTTATGAGCCCATGAACATATTTTCTAACCCACCAATCTGATTGGAAATGTCTGTACTTCTGGAACATATTGTGCATGTTCTGTGACTGCAGCTCTGTTGATGGGGGTATTAAGTGACAAATAAAAGGAATGATTTTGTTGCCCTGCCGTGCTGGTCTGCAGTAGCATCTGTCACACTGCGCTCTGCCAACTGTCACAGGATGGCCTTACCTTAGTAAATGACTTGGTTCCATATGTTGGCTTTCACTGACTCAGGCCTTTCTAAAAACAAACAACAAGAAAAATAAAACCCCTAATCTTACTAAACATTGCAGCGTGCAGTGAAGGGAGCGGAGTGCCTGTTCTTTTAACCACCATGTTTTGGTGACTGAAGGGTACAAATGTTTTTTGGAGACATATTTTGTATGGTATTAGATTTTTTTAATGGATCATACAGGGAATTAGCAGCATTTCCCCTAATAGCTTGTCTTCATTCCAACATGTATGGGAATCTATTTCATAATATAGTAATTAATATTTACTCAAGGCTCCAATATACACCCAGAAGTACCTTGATTATGTGTGAGATCAGTTTAAACCTATATTCTAACGCATTATAGGTTGTCCCATTTCCTGCTTCACATGCTAGTATAAGTGCATGTTTTGTGTTGAGTTTTTATCCCGTAGAAGAAGATTATATTAATTCTTACCGTCAACAATCAATGAGTGACATGACAAATATATTGCCAGTCTTATGATAAATTAAAGTAGTCCAGATTTCATAGCTGTTAATTCATCGTACACATACTGCATAATGTGTACTGTAATGCAGGCTAGATATATTAAAAAAAATCAAATTAAGGGTATTTTCTCCATATAATTTTCTCCATCATTCTCCTTTGAAATTTCTTAGGAACAAACAGCAGCTCATAACTGTTAATAGCTTTGTAGCAGGACATTGAATGCTTGAGGTGTGCCTGATCAGATCAGACCAAGCCTTAACGTTGTAATAATACTCTTAACTACCAAGCAAAAACACTGAAGCATATACAATTCTTTGCCACTCAGTAAAACTGTGTTAAAAGATGTGCCATGAAAAGAGGCTCTACAGCACAGCATTTGTTTGTTTATTTAGATCTCGTGGAGTCTCTGAAGCCTGAGTACGTTGCTCCCATGGTGCTGTGGCTCTGTCATGAACAATGCCAAGAAAATGGAGGACTGTTCGAGGTATTCAGAATCGTTCTCTCTTTTTTCCAAGGCCTCACTCTTACTGTGCTGTCTGTACTGTAGCTTTGTCCATTTTTTTTTCTTTTGTCATTGAGAACAAGTAACGCACTAATGACATGTTCAATTTTCATAAACAGACTTTTTTTTCTCTATCTGTGTAATGGCTCATGTGCTCATGTCTCATCTTTTTTTAGGTTGGTGCAGGCTGGATTGGTAAATGTGAGTATTGTGTATTTTTCCCGAGGAAATTGTCTGTATGCATCTGTGATGTTCATTATCCCCTGGTTCACTAGTACTGTATGCGCGTGTGACTTTCACCATTCAATGACCTCTTTATTTGTGTTTGTCCATGTGTGCAGTGCGCTGGGAGCGTTCTCAGGGCCGCATTGTGAGACAGATGAACCAACCCATGTCTCCCGAGGCTGTCAGGGAACAGTGGGACAAAATCTGTGATTTTACAGATGCTACAAAGCCTTCTAGCGTACAAGGTCAGTAATGCTGCGACATAAGGGGCACTGGTGGCCTAAAGGTTGGAGACTGAAAGTTTGCTGGTTCGATCCCCCAACCGGCAGGGGAAGTCATGATGTAATTGTACTGGGCAGCTTCCAGGTGTGAATGTATAACCGTGTGAGTGTGGTCAGAGAGACTTCCCTGAATAAATAAATGTTTAACAAAAAAGCACACTTTCATACACAGTAGACTACGATCACTTAAAAATAAAAAGCAGTGTTCAGTAGATGCCATGTTAAAATGTATTTTTTAGTTTGTATCCTAATACTTAATAAATAAAAATAAAATACTCATCCTTAATGTTTTTCTTTTACAGATAACTCATTAGTTGTGAACATGGACATTTATCTCAGAAACCACACAACTTCTGCTTGAGATGTTACTAAGCTTATTTTTCACATTTGATTTCTTTATTTTAGTCCAAATCAGAGTTGGATGAACTCCCTCCTCATCACCAAGCTGCTCTGCTTTCACACTTGTTTGAATCATGCTGTGTTGAGTCAGAATGATTCAGATTGCAGCTCACAGTGTAGCTACACTGAATGTAATCACAGCCATCTGATAGTTACCAGTGATGTAATGAGCTGACTGTGAAGCCCAGTCTTTGGTCTGGTGCAGGTGATATTCTCTGATATTCTCCAGTCACGATTATCTCTCATGTTGGAGAAATGGATTGACTGTATCTTGCCACCTTGATACACTGCTCACTTATACTGTCAAAATGTGAGAAGGAGGTGTGTGATTCTCAGGAACGGTGCATTTCAATCTCGATTATGAAGCTACTGGCAGCTATATTCATGTGACAGTGTCTAATATTGTTTGACAGCTATGATATGATATGATATGAGACAAGATAGAAGGTTGTTGAATATTTGTTTATATTCAGATAGACATGAAGGTGTGATTAGCCTATTTGGAGTGCAACGGCAGGCGTAATCGAATTGCTCCATATTATTCTCATTGTCAACAAATCTCATAGCCAAACCAACAATCAACTCATCATACTTACATTGTGTGTGTATTCAAAGCTTAAACTATAGTTTGTCTCTGTGCAGTAGGGAACCACCTCCATTGGTGTCCAGACTTAGAAAAATCATATTCAATGACCCACACCTCTGCACTGGGTGACATGTTCCTTCACCATACATAGTACAGTCACCTGGGTTTGTGTAGAAACAGCTCCAAAAAGTAATAACAGGGCTGAAATGTTCCCTCTTAGGAGAGATGTTCTGTGTAAATCAGACGCCACTGCACATGCACGGCAACATGGCTCCGTTTAAATAGCTTTTCTCGCTTGTTCTGCTACACATCACAACCTCTTGACTTTACATAGTAAATTTCTCAAAGAGCTCCAGTACGAAGAGGTTGTGTTGTGTAACACAAGCTACAGAAGTGCTATAAATGGAGCGGCATTCCCAGTCACAATGCTGTCTTAGATAGGTATACCTTACACAGAACAACTCTCTAGAGACTGAAAACTGTTATTAGTCTTTTTAACCATTCCTAAATTACCGTAACCATAGTCTCAGGGGCAAAGGAACATGTCACGCAGTGCTACTGTGTAGCTCATTGATGTGTTTTTAGTTGTTTATGGACAACAATGGAGGTCTATGGCACAGGGGAATAAGATATATGAGGCTTTGGATGCACACAGTATAAGTAGGATCTGTTCATTGTTGGATTGGCTCTACACATGAGATTTGTTGACAGTAAGAAACCTATTGAAAATCTGCAGCCTACTCCTTTTAAGTCAGAGAGATATAGCAATGAAGAAAGAGTATTCATATAGTCATTCTTTGGATTTTAGAGGAAATTAAACTTTTGTGAGAGTGGGGACCTTTTTAAATAACATAGCTTCAGTTTTCAGACAATAAAGCCATTTTACTACCTTCTCATCTGTATTTACAGAGTTTGGATACACTGAGTGAGGGCAAGATGGTGTTAGATATCAAGTGGAAGAGGTGGAGAAATGAAGTGAAGGTGAATATGATGTTTAGTATGAACTAGAAGAGTTTTGTTCCCATAAGGTCTCATGTAAACAAGAGAATGGCAAATATTGATCATTATTTCTCTCCGCCTCCTTCATCCCTCTCCAAGCTCTCAGATGTACATTTGAAGAAAGGGCAGCGGTGTAAACATTAACTGAACGGGGATGGCAGTCCCACAGGGCGCTAGCGGGCCTCATTAGCATGGCTTTGTAGTGCATCCTCATTTGTAGCTTATTACAGAGACTTGTTGCAGCCTCTGTTCTGTAACTGCTGCCCACTGAGTGATGATAATTAATGACTGTGGTTAGGGTTAGAAAGTTAGCTTTTTTGTCCACCAGCCAAATCGCTCGTCAATGTTTATATTTTACCAGCCACTTAATAGATTATCATTGGGTTTTTTTTTTTGTCTAGTGAGTGAAGCAAATCTACCAGCCAATTGCATATTTTACCAACATGTGGCTGGTGGTCTTTCAAGTCCCACTGCATTCTGCGTTCTGTTTCCTGGTTGTTTCAACTGTCTTCCTTTTGTTTGATTTGGCTGAATCTGCAGCATCATGGCTTGTACTACCTGATTTATATGGACATATTTACATCCTGTTTTAAAGTTGCATGCAAATAGAGAACACACAATGTGGACTGAGAGTCTTAAGTACATGTAAACTAATGTCAATATAGAGTAGGTGGATCTCATATTCATCCATCTGTTTTAAAGCTACTGTGGATCAGTGTGTATTAGATTAAAGTTCTTGAAGTTCTTTAACATCTCACTAGAGTTCTTCACTTCAGCAATTTACCTTGAGATGAATAATTTTCAGTCACATTCCTGAGGCTTATTCCTGCGAAAGTGCAGGATAATTGACACTTAGGTGGTATATAACTTCAAATTGAACCCCATATATTGAATCAATTTAACCAAGATTTTGGGTGAGTTTGGGTCTTTTTTCCTGTCAAGGAATTAGGCAGGTATGGAAATGTTGATATAACACTGATTTTTAGATGAGAGCATCTATGTTGATAAATCAATACAGTAAAGTAGATTTAATAAAGAACCAATCCAGATTTAGTCCAATTCAAAATTTCTGTCTATTGTCCAAACCAATGAAACCAGCAAACCTGCTATTTAATTATGACAATTTGATGGACGTTTGTCATGAAACATTAAAATGTATATATTTCACCTACATTAAAAGTATAAATTGTATACATTTTTCTTTAAGCACTTACTTTACCAATAAAAATATGATTAAGGAAACTTGAGCTTTGCGTGAACGTCTTTGCAGTTACAGAATGTCTGTATAGAGGAATGGATTCAACACTGTAATCATGTTGCCATTATTTCAAAATGTGTGACTCCATGATTTAGCACTTTGCTCCTATAACATTGTCGGACTCAAAATGGACAATTTTTAAGAATTAAATCTTCTAAATTAGAATTACCTGGATCATTTTAGCTAAACCATGTCTGCAGGATGGGTCTCGGTTACTGTCAGTTGATGGGGGGATTGTCAACAAGCTCATTTACACAAGTAAAAGCTATTTGCATAATAAACAACTATCTTTGCCTTTGTGCACGATCTGTGGTATCAGATATTCACTTCCTCAAAAGATCCTAAATATCCAGGGTGTTACAGGTTGCATTGATGATGAATTACCTCATCTGTCAATGCTTCTGTCTCTTGTTTTTGTGTGCTTCCACTCATCTGTCATCTCTGCCTTCGTTACAGAGTCTCTACAGTCAGTCGTGAGCGTGCTGTCTCGAGTGGAAGAAGAAGTCAGTGCCAGTCCAACTGCCGCCGTAGCCATGGCGTCCTCAGCCTCAGGGATCAATCCTGTGAGTTGAGACGGCTATTTTTCCTTGACAATGATGCTATATATATATATATATATATATATATATATATATATATATATATAAATATATATATACATGGAAAAGGAAATCATAGTTGCAGTAAACATCATCATGACCTTCCTACACCTGAACCCTTTCTACCTATCTTACTTATCCGCATCCACTGTCCTCCTCTAGTCATTATTTTCTGGCCTCTGCAGGTCTTTGCCTTATTTTCACCACTGTTTCTGCACGCCCAGTAAATGTTTTTCCTCCACCTCAATTTTTCATAGTGCATTGTTCCTGCAATGGTGTCAGTAATGGATGGTTGACAATGACTTCTGAAAGAGCTTTAAACTCTCTGACTGTTTCAAACACAACAACTCATGACTCTTTAATGTCGCCTCATTGTACTTAGTCAGCGATGATAATTACCTTTTCAGCAAAGCTCCTACAACATAGATAAGTACTTAGATGTCTCCTGTAAATACGGAACAGTGATGCACAAGACAAGCGTCAACTCAAATTAGCTTTTAGAGTGCAACATACAAAAGATGTCGGAGCACAATGGCGCAGTGACGGTTCCCAGGATGGGTGCCTCCTCGCTTTGCTCTGCTCTCTATCATTGAATCACAGAGAGTGAACTGGTTACAGCTCTCACATTGCTGAGCTGCCTTAATAAAACATTGAGCCACAAGTATAATCACATCATTGTATCACATCAAATAATTATCCACTGGAACAGCCACCTTTTTTTCCCCTGTGAATACAGTTGTAGCATGCAATAGTGTACAAATTCATCCGATCAACACATTAATCTGTTTTGTAATAAACCGATACTTAAACATTTATATGCTGTAGATCTGTTTTTATAATAAAATAAATGCCTTATTAAGCATGAACCACAATATTCAAGATTTTATGAATGATAATTTATTCTGGTTGAACGCCTGGTTAAGTGCAGTGTGTAGTAGGGGTGCAAATGTACTTATCTTATCAGTATCAAGCAATAATTGTTTAAATATATATTGTCGGTTTCTGGACCAATATTCAAATGATTCCCAGTGCATGAATGCATTTTGTAGAGCATCATTTTAATAATCTAATTTAATTTTTAGAATCTTATCTGGTAAAATGGGACCATGGAAATTGTTTTTTTTATGTAAAAATGTGAATATTGTGCATTGTATGGAATTGATTAGTTGGAAGCTGTTTTGATAAATGATTAATCATTAAAGTAATCCAGATGAATCCAAAATAAGCCAAAGAAATGCTGATACTAGATTCTAAAATACAAATATTTTCTGTGGTCATTTGTCTTCTATGCTAGTAAAGTGAATAAGTGGGTTTTGGACTGTTGGCTGGACAAAACAAGCAATTTAAATATGTCAGCTGGAGTTTTGTTATATGTGATGCACATTTTCCAATGTTACAAAGATATTCCATAAACTCTAGATGCAGCTTTAACGCATCCTGTTTATCTTCTGCTTGTATGGTATTAACCAGATGCTGACTCGTTCAAATGGCATGTGATTCACTTTTGATGAAACATCCTCGTTGAGATCCGCTTAGACCTTAGCAGCACTCACTAGTTGACCTCAATAATATCATGATTCAGTACCTAATGTTAAATGCTGTACACTTCAACTCTGGTGTCATTGTCTTCTCCACTGAGTCTCTGGCAGGGGTTTGTTTGTGAGTGTGTGTGGGGGGGGGGTCTGTCTGGATTTGAGATTTGGAAAGGAGTCACAATATAGCCTCAAAACAAACATCACATTGTGTCCTCAGCTAACATAGCATTGTGTTAAGTGTGTGTATATAGTGTGTATTGCTACACACACATACACATTTTTTGCATTTGTGCCTGTGTCCTTGTCATGTTATGGTGCACATTTTGCTTAAGTTATGCCCCACTGTGCCACTGCTGTGCTTATATTGCTCTTACGTCATGTACTTCTCCACCCGTAGTGAGGTCTAATAATCCAACATATTATATGCTATAATTAGATATTTGAAATAAATATCAGGAACAATATATCAACTCTAGCATCGCTGTTGCTCTGTACACCGGAGACACTTGTGTGTCACCCAATCAAGTATTATCTTGGTGGAGTGTTTTTAAAGTTTAAAATGTAATTATATAACAATCTATCATGAGCACAGACAACTCATCAGCATTTTCAGTATCATGAGTGATTATAATACATGGTTGTGCCTAAAAAATTAGGGGGGGCGATTTCACATGTGATCTCAGTATTTCTAACTAAGCTGCTGGCTAAGGTCTTTACAAAATGCTTTTCCACATCATGTAGAAAAAATTTATTTATGAAAAGACCAAAAGAAATGAGAGAAGATGGTGTTTATGTTAAGGTGCAAAGATTTTATCCAGATTCCTTAGGAGCTATTATTGAAAATTCATTATCAGTTTGAGTCTCAAATGGTTAGAAAGCTCTGCCAGAGGATCTCAGGTTGGGATTATTAAGGGTTTTTAAATGGTTTGCAGAACAACTGCGGGCTCCACCTTACTGAGCTTTTAAAAGGCATTCCTGACCTTGTGTCATGAGCACTTGACTACTGCGATGTCCTGTTACAATGTTACTGCCCAAGCTGCTCATTGACACAAGTGGAAGCACAAATCGAACGGCCATTTCCAGCCACACTGCCCTGACTGCCAGTCAAGTTCATGATCCATTTTAAAATAGTGCTGATCACTCAAAGAACTCTGTAACTCTGTACGGGTTGGCACAGGAGAACTTTTCTAAACTGCTGATTCCTTTCAATTCGGCGAGATCCAACAGGTATTCAAACTAATGACTGCTGATGATTCTGCAGATCACAGATTAAATCAAACTAAGTTTAGGAGCAACTTAACATACTGTATGATTACATCATGTTACATGTATTTTATAGCATTTTGCTGCTTTTAAATGCTCTATTTAGTTTACCACCATCTATATTTTGATGTCTATTTTTTCATTATTATATTCTCTGATCTTACAGCATGTGTTAGTACACTGTAATATTGTGATAGCCGTAATTTTCTGTGTCTCAGTTACAGTATATCATTTCATTTTCATTCCTCCAATATGTTGTGTCAAAAAAGCTGACCAAGTAAATGTATGAGTGCACTAAAAGCCTCTCCTCTCCTCTCCTCTCCTCTCCTCTCCTCTCCTCTCCTCTCCTCTCCTCTCCTCTCCTCTCCTCTCCTCTCCTCTCCTCTCCTCTCCTCTCCTCTCCTCTCCAGGCTGAGGCAGTGGGACAAAAACTACCACCAACCACGTTCAGCTTCACCCATACCCAGTGCATCCTCTATGCATTGGGGGTTGGCATGTCCACCAAGGACCCAGAACATCTTAGGTATGTTTTTCAACTCAACTTTATATATCACCTTTCATACAAACATGCAGCCCAAGGTGCTTCACATAGCAAGATAAAAACAACACAATAAATACAATTTCGCAAGACTGAAAATTACAACAATAAAACAATAAAATGTTGAAAATAAGTAAATAAAACTCAATAAAATAAAATAAACACAAGGGATAAAAATAATTTTTAAAAACAACAATGATTAAAACATAAAAATTAAGGCTTTAACATTACTCCAAATTGAAAGCCAGATTAAAAAGATCTAAGTGTTTAATTTCTCTTTAAAAAATAAAGAGACAGCTTGTTATTCTAATATCCAGAGGTGGTGTGCTCCTCAGTTTACTGGCATAAAAACACAAGGGTGACTTTCTGGTACTTTTATGGGACACATAAGGAACATTAAAAAGAAAAGTGCTGGAGGACCTCAGAGATCTGTCTGGAACATAAAATGAAAGATGATATCTGATGCAGGAAGGAGCAAAGTCATTTAAAGCTTTATAAACACGTAAAAGAACTGTTAAAATCAAATGTGAAAGATTCAGGGAGCCAGTGCACTGTCTTAAGTGGCAGGGTGATGTGATCCATTTTCTTAGTTTTGGTTGAGATGCTGGCCGCAGCATTCTGGCACTAGCTGTAGTTTTCTCACAGGCTTTTTAGGTAATCCAGTATAAAGGGAATTACCATAGTCTAAACTGCTTGTAATAAAAGTGTGAACGAGCATTACAGTATCTTTCTGAGTTAAAAAAGGTCTGACTAGTCAGTATTTCTAAGATGACAAAGGGGATATTTTAATGACCTTGTTAAATTGATAATGAAAAAGAGTCTAAATCCACTCCCACATTTATGATGTTTACTAAGACCACCAAGCATTGAGTGCAGTTGTTCTCTTTCTGCTTTGGGTTTCTATTGAAATAATCTGCTTTTGCTTCATTTAGTTCTAAAAAGGTTTGACCTATCCATACATTAATGTCAGTGAGACAGGCAGTTAGACAATACAGTGCATTGGGGTCATTTGGTGAGCCAGAAATGTACAATTGCGTATCATCAGCATACAAATGGTAATTGATATGATGGTTAATTATATTTCCAAGTAGGAGCATGTACAGTGAAAACAAAATAGCTTAGAATTCTTCCTTGAGGAATACCACGTTCAGTACCATGAGTCTTTGATACATAAGCACCAAGGGTGACAAAAAAAAAAAAACAGTCTGCCCGTTAAATAAGACTAAAATCAAGCTAGAACACGGTCAGAAACACCCATCTATTTCTGTCAATGGGTCTGTCAATAAAATTTCATGGTTGATTGTTCTAAACGCTGCACTGAGGCTTAAAAGAAGAGGAACAGCCACATTGCATCTACAATAGTCCCCAAGTCATATAAAGCTTTCAGTGGGAGTGTCTCATTGCTGTGGTTTGCTCGATAACCAGATGGGAGCTTTTTTGAAAAGCCGTGTTAGTTAGATGAAAAAGTCATTGATTGAAAACAATTTTCTCTAAAAGTTTTCCAAGAAAAGGTTGATTAGAAAAGACTGTGTAATTGTTTATCTCTGAGTAATGTTGATTGGATTTCTTGAGGAGAGGTTTTACCATTGAAGTCTTGAAAGCTTTGGGGAAGATGCCTAAATTAAGAGAGGAGTTTATTACACTTGTTGTTACTTGGGAGAGACTGTGGAAATAGTATTTAAATAGCTTGGTTGGGATGGGGTCTGAAGCACAGGTGGAAGACTTCATCCTGCTTATCACTTCACTGATGACATCACGTATCAAAGGATGAGGAGTTTTGAGTGTCTGCGTTTTCAGTGCTGGCTCTAATAGAAACTATTTTTGAAAATAGTGAATCAAATTCTTGGCATTTAGGAGCTGTTGTTATATTTATTATTGAGACTGAGAGCAGGTGATGGATTTAGAAGACTGACAATTGTAGAGAAAAGCACTTTGGGATTATTTTGGTGTTTGGAAATTATTTTTGAAAAATGGGCTTTAAATTATTGTAAATTATAATTTGATCTTTAAAAATGTCAAAGTGAACATGTATTTGCTTTTCCTCCATCATCTCTCAGCTTTTTTGACAATTTCTTTTCAGCTGACAAATAGCAGCAGTTTTTCATAGTGATTTGTGAATTAATTCCCTTTTTTAAATTTTGTGCAGGAGCAACCGTATCTAGTGAGAGTCTTTATTTATCATTAAAACGTCATAAAAAGGTAACCAATTAAGGCAGAAAAGTTATTCACCAGAAGCAGCAACAAGATCCATGAAATCCAAAGTCCTCAGATCAGTGTAGTTGCTGACATAAAAATGAATAAAGCAGATATTGATTTTATCACCACTCATAAGACCAATGGACATAAAATCACAAAATTCAGATAAGAAGTTGCCATCATGCTCGGGGAGCTGATAGACAGTCAAAGTGATTACAGGCTGGTGTGCTTTGATAACCATTGCAAAGTATTCAAATGTTGAAAAATGCTACAAGAACATGGAGTACAGGCAATACTACCAGCTGGAATATAAAAAGGTAAAATTAGGACTTTAACAAAGTAGCTGGAGCAGTTGAAGTAAGCCAGGCTTCAGTTAAAAAATAAAAGCTCAGACCATGTTCAGAAATAAAATCATTTATATAAAACGTCTTGCTAGAGTGGGATCTAATATTCAAAAGTGCTAACTTTATCAGCTTGAGATCAGGCCTCAGTGGGACTGACTGTCAGACCAATTTTCATTAGGCTGCGTGCATTTCTGCCATAATGAGGGATCAGTGTGACATTAATGTGAGAGACTGAGCTGTTGTGAGGAGCAATCCGTGTTTGTGTGTCTCTGCTAGCAACTGTTTTACTTTAACTGCCCCCAGGGGTCTGAAAACTCAAACTGTGTGAAATTGAACTGAAAGAAATGATAATCTCAGTGCATTCGCAGTGCCATACCTTGACCTGCACAGAGAGAAATAAAAATCCAGGTGTGCCTGAGCTGTTATTTTTATGTCTTCAACTCTAGACTATTCCCATGCAAGTGATTTTTTTTTCACAGTTAAGTAACTTTTTCATGCAGGTTCCTGTATGAAGGCCATTCAGACTTTAGCTGCCTCCCCACCTTCGGGGTCATTCCCTCCCAGGCAGCCATGATGGATGGCGGGCTGGGCTCAATCCCTGGACTCAACATCGACTTCACACAGGTTAGAAAACCTACACATGTTCATGTCTAAAACAGCTGTGTGTAAACGCTGTTGCCTTTGTGCATGTGGGACACAGTTAGATGTACGTGTGCATATTTGTATCCATATGATGTATTTATTCACATAGTCATGAACACAAGCAGAACAACAATAGTGCGGAAATTATCAGTGAAGCTTTAAAGTCCTTTGTTATCATTATACTGTATGTCACATCTATTGTGTTGTTTTTCATCAGGTGTTACATGGGGAGCAGTATCTGGAGCTTTACAAACCTCTGCCCACCTCAGGTATTTCCTTCATTGTTATTAAAGTACTTACAATTTCTCGCCTATGTCTGACAAATTACCGTGAAATATATGCAAGAAAAGCCATTTAAGCCCCTCACTTGGAGGATTTTACGTTCATGTCTTAACTGGAACAAATCTGAGTTCAATAGATAAAACTGATGCCGTTAGCTTGTTAAAGGGGACATATCATACACATGTCCAGGTCTGTATTTATATTCTAGGGCTGTACTGGAATATCTTTGCATGATTTACAGTTAAAACAACTTGTTATTTATCTTAGACTGGCCCTTTATGCATCTATTCAGTTCATCGTCTGTCTGAAAAAGGCAGTTTTTGCTCTTGTCTCTTGAAGGCCCCCCTGCTGATGAGCCCACTATGTTCTTTTTGGTTAGCTTTTAGCAGCTCTGGATGTATCTCCAACAAACAGTAGTAGTCAGATTTAGCTTCTTTTTCATGTTCATGTGCAAGCCTAAATCTGATTCAAAATACGTGAGTTGGGACCAATGGACAGCATTTTCTAGGCTTGTGGCTATAATCTATCGTTATCATGAGGAGGAAGTCATGGTAACATTGCAAATGTTCAGAGCAGGCCAAAGCCCTGACATTTGAATTTCAAGGAGCATTTTACATACGTTCACCTCATGTTTTATATTTTTGATGTTTAACATAGATATCCCACATCCTAATAGTATATTAATGACCAAAGATCATAAAAAGCATGAAATGTCACCTTTAAGAACCCACAGAATTCAATTATGATACATTATTGAAATTAAAAGTAAATGGTTAAATCCATTTTCAGGACAACTTACCTCTGAAGCAACCATAGCAGATGTGTTGGACAAAGGATCTGGAGCTGTCATCCTCTTGGATGGTGAGGTGTTTTATTTTTTTTGCCTATTGGGGTGCACAACTTTAATCATACAGTATTGTGTATTTATTTCATATTCATTTGTTTTCATCACTCTAACGTGCGTTTTTCCTGAAAGTTGCCTCTCAGGCTGAATTAATGAAAGTTAATTTACAGTCTGTGTCTGCAGGGATTGAAATAATGGATTGGGAATGACTCATATTTCTGTTTGACAATCCCATAGAGATGGATGATATTAGAACCACTCTGATCTATAATTAATCCGACTTTAAACAAATAACATGGGACCTGAGGTTCCCTGAGGATTCACAAAGGGAACTTTTGTGTAATTTCTTGATAAACACCAAAGCAGTCAGTTTCTTTAATCCTCCTAGAGTGAAAGCAAAGTTATTCTGGGTGAGCACAACACAGTTACATCCTGCAGAAGCAGCCTTGTTTATCTTTATGCCTGGTTATATTTTGAATTGACCTAATGAAATTAACCAGCCGGCACACTGACAGTAGTCAGGGTGTGCTTCATTCTGACAGCTGCTACTTGTCTCCTTACAGCCAGTCTCCACATGGCTTTTCCCCTCTTGGTGTAATTTTACTTTGTAAGTGTGCTGTAATGCGAAAATGACGCACAAGCAGGTAGTTTGTTGTTATACTCAATCTTATATGTGGCGTTGAGTATCTGTTAGAGCATTTACCAAGCACAGGATACTGCTACCTTATACAGTACTCCTGTCTTCCTTTAGTCTAAATCTACTGCAGTTTGGGTGAATACTTTAATAGGACTTAAGTATTCTGAAGCATAATGACCCAAACTGTATTAACGATACATTTTTATTTTTAAGTTATATTTATAAAGTAAATGCAATCATTTAACTTTATGTAACTGGTAAAGTGCAGTTATAGTTTTAATGCACTAAATGTTAGATATTTCTTTACCTTACCTAAGTGCAGTTATAAGGTACTTGCACTTCACTTGAGTATTTCCATTAATTATTAATTTAACTTCTACTCCATTACATTTATTTAATCACTGAAGTTATTACTTACCTTGGAGATTGAGATTAAACTAATAGACGAGTGTGTTGGACAATATTTATTAAACCAGCAGTGATTGATTATGTGGCCACTTGGGGGCAGCAAAAATAAGTCGTAACAATGACATTGACAAATGATAACGTTTTTTTTAAGTTATAGCGAAGTTGTTAGTAAACAGTTGCCTAGCTACACATTGAGCAGCAATATTAGCTCTCATGTGGAGTTGTCTTTCAGGCCATCTGGTTATTTAGCTCTGTTTTTTGGCTAGTTAGCTGCTAAATGCTTTATAAATTTCCCCAGCTGATATTTGGTGCTCAGCAGGTTGCGTGTAGTGGAATTGTTAAGAGGTTTTTTAAGTCAACGCTACGATAGTGGACCAAAATGTTAAAGTTGTGAGCGGAACAATCAAACCTGAGCTCAAGGATAATAAAAATCTCCATAGAGCAGAGAGGAAGAGCAGGGTTTGTGAATAATCTGAGTTTGTCAGTACAGGCGACACCTTTCACATGTGATTCGTGTTTAATAAAATATTATTTTAGCCCCTTTAATTAAAATCTTGAATGCAGGACTTTAACTTGTAATGAAATATCACTGCTTAAGTAAAGGGTCATTTCCTTATTGGAAATACTAACTGCCACTTGTGCTGCTATACAGTGAACACTTACAGTGGTGATGAGCTGATCTGCTACAACCAGTTTTCAGTGTTTGTCGTTGGAGCTGGAGGCTTTGGAGGGAAAAGAACTTCTGAGAAAGCCAAAGTACGTACTCCATATTTTAGTCTAATTGACCAAAACAGACAATAAAAGACACCAGGAATAAACACTGTCTTTGATTTGTTTTATTTGTGTTTTATTTCCTCCAGGCTCCTCTGCCTCCACCTAAACGTGCACCAGATGCTGTGGCGATTGATTCTACCACAAAAGACCAAGTGAGTGCGTCTGTGTGGGTTTTGTTGCAGAACAAATCAGATGCATAGATAATGCGTAGACGGGAAAAGGACATTTATTTTTTATTTCTGAGTGCTGCCGAAATAACCACAAAGTCATAGACACAATGTGAAGGTACGGCAGATGGGCGCGCAGAAGTGTTAAAAAAAAAAGAAGAACGCTAACTGTATGATGCAGCAGAAAATAAAAAAGAAAGGGGAATTTAAAAAAACTAAATCCCTTGAGCAATTTAAATGACTGCAACTGTATTACTTCAAAGACATTCTTATTTTAGGTATCTCTTCTATTGCCTTCATGATAATTTAATTTCATCCCACATTTGTGTATGAAAAGTTCAGGGGTTTATGAATTAGATATAGATCTAAACAATGTCTGCTTACCCCGCGGTTACAGGCGGCCTTGTACCGTTTGAGTGGAGACTGGAACCCTCTTCATATAGACCCCAGTTTTGCTGCCATGGGAGGTGAGAGCGCATTTCTAAATCTTTAGTAACTTGGATTAAAGGGAATTTTTTCCACTCAAAAATATCTTTTAAGCTATTTGGGGTTTGGTGTAAATCTTTCCCTGAGATTTTAGGTCAAATGAGTTTTGATCTCTTTATACTTTACATCGTGTGCTAAAAAGTGCTCTTTGGTTAGGCTTCAAGTCGCCCATCCTCCACGGTTTGTGCTCATTTGGCTTCGCTGCGAGACACGTCCTCAAACAGTACGCTAACAACGATCCCTCAAGATTCAAGGCTATCAAGGTAAGTCTCACCTGTGATTCAAACCCTGTCATACATTGTGTGAGTCATTGGGCCTTATGCAAGAGCCACTCAAAAGAATTTATCATATTTACCCATATTAATATTCTCCCTAATTTTCTCCTAGTTATGAACAAAGTCACAAATGATCCAGATCAGATACAAATAGTTTGTATTTTTCTACAGTGGCTAAAATACTTAATTACTTGCTATAGTTTCTTAATCTAAATGAAATTGAAGTTTAAATATCATAATGAAATCAACAACAATAACAAAATAAAAATCAGAAAGTCAGTATTCTGTTCACCAGTATCTTCATGGCTCACCACAATTTAAATTGAATTTTTATGTTTAGTTTTTTAAAATTGGCTTATTTTGACCAAAATATTGTTTAAAAAATGCTGTCACTCTGACAGGTGCATCAGGGCCTTCATGCAGGTCAGGTCCCTGTCAGGGTGAACATCCTAACATCATATTAAACGTGTATACTTGTAAATTGTGTAGCACCTTTTCATACATGTTTGTGTAATTTTAAGTGATTTACATGAGACTGAGAAGCTGATAATAACCTTGTAATTCATGCGTGTAGATTATACTGAAAAACTGGGACTATAGCATAACTACTTTGCTTCATGAAGTATTCCCTCTTCCTTTCTGTCACAGTACGTTGCTGCTCTGATGCCACGTCATCAGCAGCTGTATTCACATAATATGACCCGCTGATTTCTGACAGCAGGACTCAAAGATCTACATGTTGTGCTTATGGTAAACATTTTTGGGAATTTAACTTGGCCTCAAATGGAGGTCAGGTATCCTTATATGACAGTTTTGGGCAGTTGATCAAATCTCCTGTACAGGTTGCATTGAGTTGAAACAAGCAGTTCATGGCAGGTTTGAGCAGTGTGCTGAAACCTCTGAGCACTCACCTCACAGAAAAAAAATAGAGATGAAAGAGCAGAACATGAAAATGTTGAAGTGCAGCTTAGGTTGCACAATGGAGACATGGGAGTTTTCCACTTCAATCTACCCGAATGAATACCCGAGTCTTTTACGAAGCATTTATCGGGGCTTGTTAAATGCAATAAAATCATTTAATTGCAGAGCTTGTAACTCTCCCACCATCTTTTCATCCCCTGTTTCTCTCGGTCAGGTTCGCTTTGTGAAGCCAGTGATGCCGGGCCAGTCACTACAGACCGAGATGTGGAAGGAAGGCAACAGGATTCACATCCAGTGTACAGTCAGTATTTCACAGCAGCATCCGTTACAATCATCGCCACAGATCTGCGATTTCAATGTTGCTCTTTGTTTTTCTGCATGTGTTGTGTTGATCAACCCCTCTTTTCATCCAGGTGAAGGAGACGGATGCAGTTGTGCTATCAGGGGCCTATGTGGATCTACATGGTGCGTCAGAGGCTTCACCAGAAAACCTTACCAAAGTATGTCAGTCTAAAGTATCTATCCTCTCTATTCCCCTCATCAAATTAGATAATGGAAACTTCTCCTCTATCAGTGCTGTGGATGATTTAGACGTTTGACGCAGCTGTGACATAAAGATAGACATCAGAATATTTAATGGAAGCTGTCATTTCTACCTTGGCGCAGGGAGGAGGCCTCCAGAGCGAGCTGGTGTTCGCAGAGATCGGCCGTCGCATTAAAGATTTGGGAGCAGAGCTGGTCAAGAAGGTGAATGCTGTGTTCGGCTGGGAGATCACCAAAGATGGAAAGAACGTCGCGCAGTGGAGTAAGTGCACTGAACTCACCACCGGAAGCTGAATATGTTTCATTCATCACTTTATAATTCAATGTCATTTTGGGCAGAATACTACAGCTCCCTGAAGCGTCTCACTCTAGATTTGTTGTTGACTCTTTTCCTCTACTTCCATCCTAAAAGACTGTCAGCCTCTTCAGTGCTCCACTTAACACTCAGACATCAGAGTCTAGAAACAGTATTTAGTCTGACACCAGTCTGCAAAACAAAGGTTGTTAATCATTAACACTAATCATTGGACTCTAGGGCTGTTGCAATAACCACAATATTGCTATACTGCACTGTAGACAAGCCAACCGTAGTGGATGGCAAACTACTGCCACAAATGTGCCATGTTCACATTTCTTCTTCTTTACATGGCGCTCTGCTCTTCTTATTTTACACTTCAATGCGTGTGAATGTTCAGCAGCTCCCCTGGTCTGGTTCGGCCGGCTCCAGAGAATCCTACCTGCCGTGTGCACACTCACATGCTGAGCCCTCATAACAGAGCCAGGCTCAGGGTGATTGGGGGCTTGGTGCTGATGATGCTCAGTAGATAAAAACACATCTGTATGAATATATTTTTGCCTTCATTATATGTTTAAATTCTCCTGGGTCACCACCAGGCTGAGCAGGCTGTCATTTGACATACGAGGTAAAGTCATTTTCCACCAATCATACAACTTAAAGACGTGTCCAGCCAGACTCCATTCATTAATCCCTGTTTTAAGGGGATGTTAACCTTATCGGACGTATGCCAACATTGTTTCCTGTCACAACACAATTTAGTAAGTCTTTTATGTGTTCTTCAGGTACTGCTGCTCTGTTTGTCCAACACATAATAAGACTGACTGTGATTTTCCCCAAAAAAAACCCAAAAAACCAAAAACCTCCTAAATGCACCGCAGGTATAGACCACATACCATGCTGTTGAACCACCCTGGAGAGGAAACTCCTCCACCATACAGCCCTATCAGAGACAGACTCAGTGTTGGTGCCTCATACACCAGCGAGTTGTGGAAAAGTCACTTTTCTTTTTCTCTTGCTGTTTTCTTGTAGCCATTGATCTGAAGAACGGTAGCGGCGCCTTGCATGAAGGCCCATACAGCGGGAAGGCGGATGTGACCATCACGGTGTCTGATGAAGACTTCATGGAGGTGGCTCAGGGGAAACTGAACCCTCAGAAGGTAACAAACAAGACCCATTCAGTCCCAATGAACCTGTGTTGATGTGTCATGTTTTAACTTGTCTTTTTTTTCCTTCGTGTTGCTCCACATAAAAGCCACATTTATACTGTAACTATTTATCACAGTATCTTCTGCTTCAGACTCTCCTACCATGAACAGCAGCTCAGCACTGTGTGTCAAGTCTATTCAAATTTGAAGGTTTAGTGTATAAGGGTCAAATATGTCTTTCAAGCAATTTTTGGGTTAATACCATTAGTCAGATTTAGTGCAAAATTAAACCATTGATGACCACTTAAGAATTGATGAAATGGTCAGAAATCTTTACAGATACCAAATTAATGCCTCAAGACCTTGATGAGCATCATAGAAAAATGTATGCTGTGATTTGGCATCAAAACTTTTCACATTTGCAGATTACTGTAAAAATGGCATTTTTTGGCGATTGGATGGTGAGCACTTCTGTTCTGGAAATTGCTCAGAAACTTCCTTATTGTCAGTATACCTAGAAAAAAGCCTCTGAATGTCCTCGGTCTCGGTTTGTGGTTGAAAACTTTAACGAGGCTGTGATTATTCTAAAGGTCACATGGCGTCATTTTATTCAGAGAGATCAAGTTTCAAATGGTCTACTACTATGGGGAATCGCATCATCACACATGAATACATTTCAGCGCAATGAATTGAGTCTGAGCTCTCCAGTCATAGCAAATGTATGCGATTCCAAGACTTTCCAAGCCTCCGGTATGCAGAAATATTCAAACACACCATTTTTAGAATAGATTAAAATAACACATTTACACTGCATACAAAATACTGCATGGGATTAGCATAAAGGTGGCGGGGGGGTTGTGGGAACCCATAGAACCTGTTTTCATTCATATATTTTTAGTTTAGAGGTCAAGGGACACCTTTGAAAATGGCAAATGGCAGCTTTTTCCCCTCACCAAAATGTAGCTTAACTAAGCACTCTTTAGCCCCTTCCTCAACAAGCTAGGCACAGTTAGCACCAATTGATTTCTGAGGTCGTCTAGTTTCAAATGACACCAGTATCTTCACTTCAGCTTTAAAACTTAACCCCGCTACAGCCTCTGAAAGACAGTCATGTCAGCAGAGGATGCCAGCGTCCTGAGGTTAGTGGAAGAGGTTAAAAGCTTTGTTCATGTTTTAACTAAAAGACACACTTGATTTTTCCCAAACAGATGCTACTTTGCGCAGAAGTAATGAGGTTTTTTGGTTAAAATGTAACCCATATTATAAACACTGTCGTTCCCCAATGTTCAAATCCCTTCTTGTACATTTTAATTAAAGAGAAAGTTCCCTTTGAAGAGCCCTCCAAATCTGTAATGACGTTTTCCTTGATCTCTACATGTCAGATAAAAAATGAAAGACTCTGATCAAACAAAATTCAGAAAGCACTCAGCGCGGGTAATCAATCGACGCTACTTGTTATGTCTGTAGCATCTCATCTGTCACAGGGAGTAGCCATCACTGTACAGAATTTATATGCTTCCAGGAGCGCTTGATATTGATCTGAGGGCCAGTGTGTGTGTTCTTCACAAAGAGTGTCGGCAGACTGCGGTGCTGAAGATCCCTCAGGCAGGGTCTTTTCCAGCCCCTCAGACGATGAAAGCAGCAACTGGAGAAAGATTAGTTGGTAGAATTGAAAAGGACGCTGCTAACTGTCATCCAGGGTCATCACAACCCCCCAACCCCGTGATGGATTCAAGCCGAGGAAAGCGCTGCACATCGTTAGTACTTCAATAAAGAGACTTTTCTGCTGCACCTCCTAGCTCTGGAGCTTATGAATATTCTTTCATTGTTCTGCTGCCAGAGCAACAACGGTCACATTCCCGCTTGCCCAAAGACCTGGCTTGTTGCTTTTTCATCTGTGTGAAATGTTAGCCACGGGCGCCTTGGCCCTATTTTACTCTCCGTGTAATAGAAAACAGCCAACCAGCAAGAAATCACAAGAGACGTGCTTTCTTTTTTTCTTTTTTTTAAAGAAGAAAGAAAATAAAACTCGTGTGTCTTTGTTGTTCTGCTAGGCGTTCTTTGCTGGCAAGCTGAAGGTTAGAGGGAACATCATGCTGAGTCAGAAGCTGGAGGTCATCCTGAAGGATTACGCCAAGCTGTGAGCCTCCTCAGCCAACCAATCTGATGACTTCAGGAACTAACCAGCCTACCAGCCCTCTCCTTGGACACTTTCCATTTGTGCTAATGTGGCCTCTCGCTTCCCTTGCTCACGCCTCTTCCTCACATCTTAGCTCCTCCCAGCAGTAGGGGAGGTGGGGGGGATGAGAGGGAGAGATGCGTGGACAGAGGATTTTTCTATTCACCAAACGAGACATCCTCGCTCACTCCAGCGTCATTTTTGAGGAGACAGCAGCTCCTCATGACGCATCTCATCTGTCAAATGTGAAGTAAATATTAAAAGAAAAACACCTGAAGACTGCGGCTCCAATACTGATTATAGATCTATGTGCAGTGTCAGGTTACCACAGTATATGACACAAATTAAAATCTGTAAATATCTATGTGGGGGAGCATTAAAAACAGATAAACTTGCTTTAAATAAAATATAGTGTAAGATGTAGAACAGCAAGTCTTACATCTTCTTCAGGCTCAGTCGGATATTTATAGGAATAATAACCTCCACTATCTCCAAGGAAGAGACAGAGGAGGAAGGAGTGATGCCATCTGGTAAAAAAACCCATTTGAAATAGCACCTGTGGTTCCTCGCTAGAGGCCTCCTCTCTCCTCACTCCTCTGGGATGCAGAGGAGCGACTGGAACATCCTCTGTGAAGGTGAAACTAGATCGGTTTCAGGGTCACAGAGGAGCAAGGATGGGAAGAAGCATCATTAGCAGAAAATGGAAAGCACCCTTCATCTATACTTTTCTGGTCCCGTTTCATTTACATGTTTTTGCCTTTTTGGAATAGATTTGTCTTCTATGAATTAACTTTCACTGTAGTGATAAAATGAGTCCTTCAAATAGATGGAGACTGATATGTTTAGAGGAACAGACGGAGGAAGCAATAATTCACTGTAATTCCAGCTTGTTAGTTTACTTGGTTGGTTGTTTGTTGTCCGCCCTTGCCTTAAATGTGCCCTTAAAAACACTTGCCTTCATAGAAATTGACTACTGATCTTCATAAAATTAACTCAGCGTAAAGTCTCAGATGTGACACCAATCAGTCATTGTGTCCCTCCTTTAGGAGAAACAAACGTCTACCACAGTGAGCTGAAACACTGCTCTCTTCTACATTGTGTGAATTCACTGCTTGAAGTCATGATTATAATCAAAAGCAGTTTCTTGCTCGGGCGGACCAGTCATAATTGAGTTTATTTCATCATGAAATTAAGTTTTATGTACCTCTTACTGTAATCGCAGAACATTTATGAACTGTATAGTAATGTAGAGTTTATTACCAGTCAGTGTGACAGATGATTTTTGCTTAATTTCTTTGTAAACAGTGGAATTGCAATAAAATTCTATGTTTTTTGTTTGCTCTTTTATGTAAAATAATAATAATTCAGACTAAAAGCTGATTTTTTTTGATACTTATAACTATGCTGCAATTAAAGTTTAAATTTACCTGTATCAAATTAAAATGTCCATTTGGTTTGTTTTTGTCATACGTGATCAAATTAAATCTCACACGAAGCAACAGTCACCTCTATTTTCAAAATGACAGAAAAAACATCTGCTCGTTACATTTTTTTTATTACATTGGTACATTTCTTTATATAATACATCGATTTACACAATATCTTCATTATAAAATTAGAACTATCTGATCAAATTCACATTTGCAAGATCGAAGAGGAAAAAAAACACAAAAAAAACAAGTCAGAGCAGAATGTGTTGATTCGGTTGATCAGACCAAGTGAGTTTGTTTATCTACTCATGCAACAGCTACACCCGACACACTGATGTAGTTCATATTAGACTGATCTGTTTGCAGTGAATCTTAAAAGGAAAATAAGCAATATTTGTGGAGAAAAAAAAGCACTTGCTGTGATAAAATTTATTTCGTTCTCATGTTTGTAGGAGCACACATAGTTTTGATAAAATGTATTTGAACTCTCCACTTGCTTAAGGGGTACACGTCATTTCCCGTCCACTTTTGTGGGGAAAACAAAAAAAATTGCACTGATTGTTCAGGCCCACATCATGAAATAATGGACAGAAAAAAGAAATGACAACCTGATAAAAGAGAGAGAGAGAAAAAAAGAAGCAGGAAATAAGATTACATCAGTCTTTTGATCAATCACTCAATATTCCTGACTATGAACATATTTCATAAATATACCTGTTTATACAGAATTATATTCTTCATAAAGTGGCTTTTATCATTACCCACTGTTCATCTACATCTAGTCGTTATGATTATGCAGTTATTATGAGACGCCTACTTTATGGATCTGTGTATATACACATAACTGCAATAAATCTGCTTCATCTAAAAAGGTTTTCCTCAGTTTATCCTCCCTGAAATCAAAGCTAATGTACGTTTCTTTCCCTACAGCAGCACAACAAGGTTCTCTGGGTAGTTAGCTTCATGGATTAAACCCCCTTCAGACTAAATAGCTACAGGTCAGCCTGCATGAAACCCTTCCTTATTGATGTGGAAGACATAATATAAACCAATCTAGGTTACATTTTAAAGCATGTACTGAAGGCAATGTGCTGCGTCTGGATGATATAAAAATCATCGAAATGGTAGAAAATGAATTTAGGTCATAACTAAGAAACTGAAAAAAGCAAACCAGTCTGATAAATGAAATTACTTCAAGGCAAACAATATTGTTTCCAAGGCAGTTTTTTCAATCATGGTCCATATGGGAAATTAATGACTCAATGAAAGGGAAGTGCATCGTTATTGGAATAAAACATTTCCACAACAAAATAGCATTAAAACTTGTTCAACCCCCTAAACCCCTGTCCATTGTCATCAGCAACGATTCCTGAAGCTTCATATCGAATATTTCAAAAACAAACGCAGCCAGAAAAAAAAAGAAGAAAAAAGGTATTTTTCATCATGTCCCATATTAACAAGGGCACGGTCAAATTAAAGCTACTTTGTGAAACTTAATAGTAATATCAGGGCTGACAGTACCGTAGCAGTACTGTGCCAGCACGGCAGAAGTAGTTTTCAGAGATTAAGGACACTTAATAATAATACCAACTGGTTAAATCTAGGCCGCGATTAACAAACACCTTACTCTATATATATATATATATTTTATTCTTATTACCAAAGGCTTAACTTTGACTGCTTTAGTGACTTCCAGTCTTGTAGTTATATGCACTTACACTACATATTATTTAGCTTAATCTTTATGTGCAAATAGAGAAAGAGAAATGGCGCATTCGGGTAGTCCATAAAAATGAGGAAAAAAGATTGGTGGTGGCACAGCTGTAAACTCAAGTCATAGATTTAGCTTAGCTTAGCTTGATTAAAGGAATAGTGTGACATTTATTTTTGGGAAATTTGCTTATTCACTTTCTGGAGGAGAGTTAAATAAAATCCTTACTGATCTCACCTCACCTCTGGTTAGCGTAGCTTTGATTAGCACAAAGACTGGAAACTGGAGGAATGGGGTGGCCTGGCTGTGTTCAAAGGTTAAAAAAATCCACCTATCAGCATATCTGAAGCTCACTAATTAACATGTTATTTATTTTATAGGTGAATATGTACTATATGGACTATTTCTTGGCCGGGTGTATTACTTACTGGGGTCTTTTCTGGTTTTCTAGAGTCAAGAAATAGTCAGGCACAAACCCTGTAAAATGACAAATTTTCAGTTTTATACTTCAGCTTTCAAAGATATTAAACATGTAATGGGCTAATTAGTGAGCTTTAGAGGTGCTGTTAGGTGGATTTTTTGTTGTATCCATCTGTTTCCAGTCTCTGTGCAAAGCTAAGCTAATCAGGTGTAGCCTTGTGTTTATTGGATATGAGTTTATTCCCAAAATATTTAACCAGCGTCCTTTTTTTGATTTAACAGATGTGATTTTGTTTGTTTTTTCCCCACCTTTATAAAAATCACAATGTTTCCTGTGTTCAATTAAAGTCAGGCTGGATTTGGGCATCAGCCAAATGCTTAAAATATAAAACATAATGATGATATGAAACTGACATCCTGTAAATTCCTACAATATGTGTTTTGTTTTTTTTTTTGATCGTGAGAAACATGATCCTCTGATTTTCCATCCAAAATGAGCTGGCATCATTTGCGTCCATTAAATGTACAAATGGAGCACCAGAATGCGCCAGGAGTCCTTGTGACCGGATATAATGTGCTTTGTACGATGTCGACTGGCCTTACTGCTTTGTGCTGAACGGGTTTGACAGTGTTGTGCAGTCTTGTGGTTACCTTTAAACCCCCAACAGGGAACACTTATTGTCCCTGTAAGACGCACTGCATACACAGTCCACTTTATCACCTGAATACTCCAACAGAGATGCCAGAAGAGCTCCCACTATCCGACTACTTGACTAATATGAACTAAAGAGAAGGTGATACTGTATTAGACCGATGCTGCAGCTTCAGACTCTTCACAGTCTCTTCTCACTCCTGCTTCTTCTACAGCTTCCGCTCCTGTGCAAAAAGGCAGTCTTTTCTCCATGTGCTGTTCACGAGACACTGAGGTGGCAGTTTGTGATGGAGACTTCTCCAGCTGGGTTTCTGTTCATTTTTTCTTTTTAAATTGAAACAGACTTTCTGATTGAACTGCCTCAGTTGTCACCCTGTGCCCACTTTGACTTCCACTACAGTTCAGAACACTTGTGGAGGCTCCTGCTCCCAAACACAGCAGAAGCAGTTATGTCACCGCACGCTCACTCTCGCGCCCACGAAAGTCTATAAACCCTTTGTCAGGAAAGCTGTTTTTCATTTACACTGGTACATGATAACACTTGCCATCACATGGCATCATTCCGCCGAAACTCAATGACCCCACGTGTCGATCATAAAAAGAACTTCACATTATTCAGTTAAACTGACACATTTTCTATATGATGAACTTGACGTCGTTCTTCATGTTGCCGTTGTTGTTGTTATTGACAACACTGAAGCGGTTGGGGAGGATCCTCATCTTCATGGTCCCGTCGGCGCCACAGGAGAAGATGTGATTGGCCGGTCCCACCTCGATCTGCATGACACCCGTGCCGAGGTTCCTGAACAGCGACTGGCGAGCGTGTTCATTCGGGAAGGTGTAGAGTGGACACTGTGTGGCCAAGTTCCAAACCTGAGGCCAGGGAAGATTCAAAAAGAAACATTATTACTTAGAAAACTGTATTCATTGAAGATACAGCAAAGGCAATTTTCAAAAACTGTAAGTCACATTAAAAATAAGGCTGGTGATACTCAATTTTTTTTATCAACAAATAACACCACCAAAACCAGAAATTTATCCTACTAACAAGTATTGTCTGTGTGGCCAAAGTCTGATACAGCTGATGTTCCTTTAAAAACACACAGTCTGATGACTAATGATTAAAATGGGCACTGTAGTTGATTGAGTCTCTAACACAAATGCTGTCAAAAGAAAGAGCGTTTCTGTCAGCAGTCTGTGAATTACAGCGGACCTGGGGCAGGCTTAGCTCCACCAAAAGAGTCCTGAGCTCCCCCACGAGCAACGAGATTTCAAGTTTCAGGGGAGGGACTTGAAAAATTGCTAATAAGGATTAGCATTTGTAATTCTGCAATGAATGATGTAAGAATTACTTTAAATCTTCTGTATTGTCATTCATTTTGAATGTGTGTGACTGATGGACACGTTCAAGGTGTTTTAATGTACTGTGACTCGAGGGCTTCTGTTTTTTTTTGGAACTATGCGTAATTATTCTCTCGTCGTTTCTGTGCATTGAATCTGAGTATCTCCTCTGTCTATCGGACTTAACTGGTTATGACCTTTTTTACTTGTGTAAAGACAATTTCTAAATGTCTCGCTAAGTGACACGTTTGTTTAGGTTTTGTTAAGTAGTTAAGACAATAGCCTAATTAAGTCTCTTTCTGCAGTATTTCAGCCCCCCCCCCGCAACAACACCGCACTTAATCCACACTGACTGATCTGGACAATGCTCTGCAGTGAAACAACTAGTTCCCAACAACTGAATCCTGTTTGAGTAACATTTCCTAAAAACTACATTCTCAATGATTGATTTTTTTTTTTTCCTGTTTATTTGTGACACAGTTTTAAAAATGTACTTAAGTAGGAACTAATGAACTTTGGGTGAGGACCACAGTCTAAGAAAGTAGCTTTGGTCTTTTATTTGGATTTGTTGACCATAACAAAAACACAGCAGCCAGCATTTCCTGTAGTTTGTTCTGCCTCAGACTGGCAGGCAGGAAATTATTAAGCGTCCACAGAGAACAATGATTACCTCTCAGCAACTTGCATTGTTTGATTCATATTCCCAGTCTGGGAGCTTTATTATTTGATAAGGTATTTCCCAGGCTGAAGTCTGTATGTATGTGCTAATATTCCAGTTCTATAGACCCTCATCAAACAATTTAGCAGCTAATAGATTTGCAGCACACCCGTGTTCAATTTTCAATCAGCCAATATACAATTAATGACTTTAGATTGGTAACATCACAAGCACAGCCTTTGGAGGTTTTTGTGATAAATAATGAAAAAATTTGAATTTCAAGTAGATGTCGCTGCACCATTCCTTCTATTTTCTGTGATGCAGTGGCTTCATCCTTGGAGTGACAGCTGTGTGATCTGCGCCAACATATTCAAGTCTATATGATGAAAGACCTGCTGTCTCTGGAAATGTATTAGCTGAAAACAGCTGCATCTTCCGCCTGCTGAGTCGAAACACTTAACTTTGTTTTCCACTTTCACCTTACATTTTAGTTCCAATCATTCACACCTGTTGTCCCAAGCAGGCGCTTAATCATAAGTGTGACTTTAGTTTCGACTGACTTTGATGGCGCTCACTGTCTCCGTGGATAAATGCAACAGTCATCTGATTGTAATTGTGGAGGAGAGGGGAGAGACGTTCACACCTGGGTGCTCAACGCCCTGCAGTACTGATCTGTCAGAGGGGAGTTTACTTCGTGCTGAGGAAATGATCAAAACTGTTTTTATAATCCGAGTTAAGATTTTAGAGATCAGAGTTCCTGGTGAAGCTCTCATGTAAAATTACTGACTCCAAAACAAAGTCACAGATCTTCCATGACTTTTCTCCTCTCTGTGTTAGCTGATGCTGTAACAGAGAAAACGGCAACTGACTTGAAATTCCCAAGTTCTCTTTCTGGAATATACCAGACAATATACCTTAATGTTGCCTTCAGCTGATCCACTGATAAAGCAATCCTCAGTCGGATCGACAGCCAGTGCTTTGACCGGTGAGTCGTGGGCCTGGAAGCTCTGGCGTTGGTGCCTGTGGGCAAGCTCCAGGACACTGATCCAGCCCTTCTTTCCACCTGTGATGAGCAGTTGCTGCCTGGGGGCCATTGCGAGCACGGTAGCACCTGACTCATGGCAGCAGAAAGCTGAGGAGAGGGAAAAATGTAGAGAAGGATGAAAAAGTTAAATATATGACAATGAAAAATTATTAATTATTATATACATTTAGGGTTTCAACTAACTTGGTTTATAAAATGTCAGAAAATAGTTAAAATGCCCTTCAGACTTTTCCCAGGCAGAGGTGGAGCTTTTACCAGCAAGGTGTGCACAAGTGTACTGCACAATGCACCAATTATAAGAACGGGATTGGTTATTTTTACCTGCCTGTTCATTATTGAATTATGTGTGCACTAATAAAGGTCTGATAGACTGAAAGCTCAAAGTAAAGTGACACACTGCATAGATCTTAGTGCAGAAAACTCTTCTATCAGTTTGGACTCATTGGTGCCTCCAGCACCTTAGCAAAGATTTAGCCGGTTGTAGCGGTGGTCATCCTGCATTAGAGTTGGAGTGCAGGACTTTTGTCTTCCCCCTCTGGCAGTCAGAGTAAAGGGGGCGCACTTGGCTGTGATTGCCTGACACAGGCATGCAGCACACTTTCATGCCCCTCTGAATGACAGGTACGCAGAAAGGGCCGGTAAAAGTGGATTTTTATATTTGTATTTATTTATTTTTAAACAGACCACCTCCATGATTTGTCCCGGTATGCGTGGTGATCAGTACACCACTGGCCGTAATCTCATGTTGTGGCTGTACAATATTGGATAAATTGTTTTGAGCGTCACCCCTCCTTCCCCCCCACACACAAAATGACTAATTTCACTATCAGACTTTGATCCATTCAGTCTGATAACATTTGGTAAGTCTAGAAGAGCCACACAATTAACAGCCAAATAGCCAGCATGGAAATGTTGCACCCGGCACGAAACTCTGGTAAACTGTGAAATACAGAGAGATTTATCTGGTGTTCGCTTAATTAGGATTATATCAATTTGTTTGGCGAAAGCTTGAATGTAACAAACATTAATTTATATGTATTTGCATTACAACCTATAAACCGTTAACAAAACTGTTTAATTACAAGTTTTCTGTTGCTTTACTACTGCTTTATTGAAAAATCAACTGATCTAATTCATGTCTAAAAATATTATCAATGAATCAGCTGATTCCTCAAAGAGAAAAAAGAAAAAATCAAATGCTCCTCTCATCATGCATCTTACCATGAACAAGACTGTTAGCAGGAGTCACCAGAGTGTCCCACAGACACACGTTCCTGTGGAGTTACAAAAATCACCAAATTACTACTCATTCCACCATTTTCATCTGACAAGTCATTATCTCTGTTGGCCACTGCACAGTGGAGTTGATTAGACCAGAGATTTAGCATTTAATTGCTGTGAATTGGACATTCATAGCACAGAATTCAACATGTAAGCATTTTTTGTGGCAACTGGAAATTCTCATTTTCTTCTCTTGTACCTGTTGTCTGTTGAAAGGCCCGCAGTAGCAATGAGGGAGGAGGAGCCCACAAAGACAAAGTCATGAGCTGTCTTGTTGTGGCACTGCAATGTCTGGCACAGACAAACAAAGAAGACGGTTAGTCATAGTGACAGTAAGAGAGAGCCAGTGGAAGAGTAAAGGAAAATGAAAATGACAGGGAGAAGACGAGAGGACACTAAGAAGATTCAGACAGATAAAACTAAAAACCAAAATGTTGGAAACAGAAAAAGCACATTAATAAACTCTACTGCTTTCTTACCAGGTAAGGTTTTGGTGCATTCCCACTTGTGTTTGTCTGCCAGAGACTCAAACCTCCATCAGCATCTACGATACCAAACTAAAGAAAACATTTGGAGAGCAAATATGAGACTTAGCTGAAATTAAGATAGAATATTGCTAACATAATGACAACACAGCTCCTCCTGTGTTAGGTGATTTATGTTGTGCTTTCAAAAGATGTCAAGAGCCTCATACATCCAGGCTGCATTTACATAACTAAAATCAAGTGCTCTGCATGTCCTCTTTTTCCAGTTTTTCTAAAGCATATTTCATTCTTTTGCCAGAACTGGCAGATAAGATAGCATTGGCATAGGACAGGCGCCATCTGAGAAAATTATTAGCTTGAGGCGAGTGCCTGAGTTCAGAGCGGTTGAATCACTCAGCCGAGGAGCAATGTGTGTTGAAGCCAAACTCTGTACTGTTGTTCGTGCCTGAATGCCAAAGTTGTGAGAGGAAGTGTGAAAATGTTGCTGAATCTGACAGGCTCGCATCACAATGCAGTCGTGTTTTGCAAAGCTGTTCTAAGTTTCCCAGTCTGAGTGTAACTTCCTGACCTTGTTTCCTTGGTGGTTGAATCGTATTCTGGTGACTCTGGAGTTCCCAGGGCTTCTGAAACAGATGATCTGCTGGGAATGACCCCACTCGAACATCCTCACGCTTCCATCCTGAGCTCCCGTCAGATCTGAACAGTAAAAGGAGGAAAGAAGAACTGTGACATCAGTTCAGCTCATTTTGCAGTTTATCTCTATGGGCGTTCTGGTCCCAACATGAGGTTTTGGCTTCTCTTTGTTCCCGAAATCTTCAGTTTTATTATTTATGGAGAAAACGGTTTACTTCACACACACATTTCAGCAGCTGCTCTTATGACCTGTTGGGAATGATTTCACCCTAACACCTCACAACTGAATACCCAAACAAATATTTAGTGGAAAACACAAGGTTGTAACAACAACAGCTCATTCAGCCATTTCTAAATCAACAGCAGCGCCAGGACCAGAAGGAAAAAACTCTGCCAAATATAACTTTTTCTAAATAGCTAGATAAGAGAAACTTTTTGGGTGATGAAATATTCCCCTGAAGCCTCTTTTTTAACATGAGAAATATGGTGTTGGGATTCCACTTTTAAGAGGCAGATACTCTTCTATTCTACTGACAGACATCTGAGTCGTACTTACAGTACGGCAGTGTGGGATGGGAGGTCATTCTTCTCACATTGTTGATGTTTCTCTTGATCATCTGGGGAAAGAAAGTGAGGAGGAGGAGAATTTTTAGTAGGTCAATGTCAGTAGAAAAACAATGCAGCGCTTCATTATGGTAAACAGTAATATTACATGGCTATATGTAATAGTACAGCTCCACAACATTGCAGTACTTTACACACGCTGAATACATGACATTGGCTGAATTTATCTGCAAAATAATAGCTTTTTTGTTCAAACATAGATGTTTATAACCTGACAGGAATGGAGCCACAATGAGTTAGTTAATAAGTATTAGGTGAAAGTGAGTGACAAAATATTGATATAACAAAAAAGGATCTGATACTTTAATTATTAAATTCAGACTTGTGTCGTGTTTTAAAGTATTACAGTTATGTTACCAGGTATGACCTGGTAAGTTTGTTGTTATTTGGTGCATAATTGAATGTGGCTGATCTGTAGTTAAAATCATCTCAATCTGAAGGTCAGAGAAACAACATCATTATGTCAATGTACTGTACATATTCACCATGAGCTTATATTTAATGCTGCATTTAAATTACAGAACAAACTGCAGGTTTTCATCATCACCATAAAGCATTAATTATACTGTACTGTAGCTCAGTTTCAATTTGCTGTCCTGTATTATGACTGGTAACCCAAAGAGGAAGAGATTAACAGTAATGTCTGCCAAGGATTTTATTTATGATTGTCTCTAAATGTATTCTACTCCAACCTTGAGCTGGTTGCCTGACTGGTTGGTTTAATAATTACTAAGCAGAGTGTCTTACTGTCCAGTCTGCATATCAAGAGCAATGAGAGAGCTGGTAAATATCAACAAACATGACTCATGACTGCTTGATTCAAAGACACTGATACCACCAAAACCAAATCAATCTCCTCGTAACTAACGCCAAGTCCTCCGCTCAGTGAAACAGCTCATACATACTTTACATAAAAGAAGCATAACATGATGGAGATTTGGGTCTCACAAGCTTTAGCAGTCAATAACATCTCAGTTCCTTTGTAAGTCAATGAGGGAAGCTAATGTTAGCAGCCACGACGCTTTTGGCAAACTGAGCCCAGACAAAGATGAATTATTAATTAAAGTCATTTAAACTGCTTTTAGGATTTTGCTTTGATTCAGAGCAACAGACAACATCAATTAATTAAAGAAAAGCAGTGAAGAGTACTAAACCCATGGCCCTCATCACTGTACTGTGTATGAAAAATTAAGGGAACCATACTCACGGTTTTTCATGGTTTAGTCCAAGCACAGATTGCATATACTTGATTTTACAGCTACAGTACTGAAGTTAGTCAGCTTAATTTTTTGGCAGTTTTTTAATCATGTTCTGGTGATGCAGTCACCTAAGACTTTTGGAAAATATGTTATAAAATGGTGGCAAAGTGTTGACTACGATGGATAAACTACTGCATGTCTTTAAAAAATGTAAACAGTAGATTTAACGATTTGGAGATCAAGCAATAGATACAGTACCGGTCAAAAGTTTTGACACATTCACAAGAAGGGGAAGGCGGATCCAAACTTTTGACTCCTACTGCACACTAAAGCAAATATAATCATCACACATCACACACAATGAAAGTGCAGAGCTCACCACAGATGCACCGCGGCCTGTCTGCAGGCCTCCCAGCCACGGCATGTTGATGGGTGTGCCGGGAGTACTGTGAGTGTACGGCGTGGTGCCGTGGAGGGCGGCAAAGTCATCACGTGCGTGAACCACCAAGAAGTCATCACTGCCAACACTGCAGAGACAGCGGAACAATTACTGAAGGTATATAATGTATTTTCATGACATAACATATTTCAATAGTTTGGGGAAAACTTTGGCTGAGGTTGGAAAATTGATATCAATGTTGTCTCTGTGCACTCGCCTCAGACGGATATGACACGTTTAGCGGGAAACACGTCACGAAGATTCCAAAAAGCATGGATAGTTTAAGATTTTAAAGCCAAAAAGACTGATAAACTATCATGGATTAGGCCATGTTTGACGAGCATAAGAACACATACTGACAGGAAATGACCATGTTCTGACATGCTGTGGTAATAGCTCATAAAGAAGCAGCCACATGTAATACATATATATTCTGCAACACAGGCACACACAACAAACAATGTAGATTCATATACACCACCTACACAATCATTATTGCACTAACAACACTGTCCCACTCCCAAACTCAATTTAGCGCAGATGGTATGAAGGTGAAATGATGAACTCATAAAACCGCTGGGACTCTGCAAGTGCAGTATGCATGCAGGCTCACACACACAGACAGACAGACACACACCGCCGGGTTTCCTACCTTTTGGCTTCAGCCTCATCATCATCGATCCATGTCAAGATCTGTGTGGCCAAGATGGATGACACATCCAACTCCTGAATGTCATGGGTGGAGGCCATGACTAAACAATTACGATTTGCCTGGAGGACACACAGAGATAGGGGGTGGGGAGAGGGAGAGAGGGGTGAGAGACAGTATACGGGTAAAGAAAGCAGGGTGAGGAATAATGTATGTGCAAATTCTGAAAAGTTAGAAGGACCACAAGAGTGAGACGAAGACCTTTTTCAAATCTACTGCCTTTGGTCACAAAACCATCCAGCTCTGCTTTTAATGATGACCTGAAGGCTACACCTTCCTTTGATCCCTGTTAAGAAGAAGCCAACACTGCTGCTTTCCTTTAAATTAAGTGCTAAATTCAGTCAGCTATAACCAAGTGCATCACAGTGTGAACCTCTTCCAAAATAGAAGAATAGATAGAATAGAAGATGAGCTCTACAACAACAAAGGGGATATTTGGAGTTGCGCTTGCCAAAAGATTTTATGTATCTGTTTTGAATTTGTATAGCTGAGTTCAATGGTAAAAGTGTAGTGATGATTTGAAACTCAGGTTTGGTCTTTGGTCTGACTTCCAATGTTTTCATAGTTTTCCCTTTAGAAGACACTAACAGAGAAAAACTTAAATAATGCAATGTAATGGAGAGACTTTTTTGTACTGGCTACTCCATAACAATCAATCATGACATTATTGAACAACCTGCATCATACCGATTATACCGGAGGTGGATAATCTGAGGTTTGTATAAAAAGATCAATATTGGCCAGACTGATGCAGTCCATTGTTGGGAATACGCTATGCCTTCATCATACTGTATTGTGTTTTTCAGTAACATCCATTTAAAGAGATGTACCTTGTTGATGGCAAAAGCTGTGATGATGTCAGATTCCTTGTGGATGATGCGTGCCTTTCCTCCGGAGCTGCTTAGATCTGACTCAGTCTACACACACACACACACACACACACACACACACACACACACACACACACACACACACACACACACACACACACACACACACACACACACACACACACACACACACACACACACACACACACACACACACACACACACACACACACACACACACACTTCAATCATTTCAGCTGAAACCTTGGTAAATATTTCCTGCAGACAAATACAGTAAGAGCCATAACTTCAGATAAATTTCCCTTTGCACTACAGATTCATGGACCCGACAAAATCCATGAGAAGGGTTGATAAATTAAGTGTCAAATTATCTTCTGTAGGAGATAACAGAGCTGATGTTATAATAGAACCAAACCTCAGCCTATAAAGCAGACTCCTTGTTTGATAAACTATGTAATGTGTGCACACATGTTCATGTGTTTGTTTGTCTTGCCTTTAGGGGTTAGGAAAGGACATGTGAGGTGCATCAGGCCGCACTGTTAACCACAGCAGCCAACATAACTGGGTTAGTGCCATTAGATAGCATGAATGCAACCACCCTTAAGCAATGAGCACTGTACCATGGAGGTCCTATGGGATGTATGCAGTAGTCTAACAGGCATATTGTATGTTACAGTTTGATACTACAGTTTGAGCATGGGATTGAATTGAAGTCTCTAGCATTTATACAAGGAGAAAAGACCACGTCTTTCTCTGTCAGATGGAATAAAGCAAAACTTGACTTGGAGAAATCTAAATATGGTGGTTTGCCATTTTCGTTGAACACATAATCCCTGTGGAACGCAGATTCACTGTGACAGTGTTGGACCCATTAATCAGAAGCTATTTAGCTTCATAGCTTGTCCTCTGAGAGACTGGGTTAATTAACACTGTGCCAAATAGAGTAGCTACAACGTGGCGGTCTGCACAGCGAAAGCCAGAAGATTATAAAACCTCTATGAAGCATCAGTGTACAGTACGATTTAAGATTTATAGTTCCCATGAATATTTAGAGTGTTCAATGTAAGATTAATACCAAACACTGACAGGAACATGTAGAGTTCATTGCCCTGAAAATTCATGTACTGTAACTCTGTCAAGATCATGGTTTAAATGTTTCTTAGACTAAATGTGACAGGCCACATTTACTATTCTACTGTAGAAGGCAAATACAAGGCATGTGCATATGTGCATATGTTCCCAAATTTAACCAGTGGAACATTTTGTACAAGCCGCGCATGTACGGTGATGTAAAGCATGTTTCATAAGGTTTTGCAACATCTGTACAGATTGTCAGTTTTATTAACTCATTTTGATTCAGAGTAGCTTCCACAATGAACTACATTTGATCCGGGTTAACACCTACTTTAGACTGATGTAACACACTGATGTTACAAACCAGTTATTAGCCCACTTTCATCAAGTGTGAACAAATTCATCAGTATGTCAAAGGGTGCAGCCCTACATGAGAGATATTAGATATAAAATTAGAGTAGATATGATCAAAAATAAGCAGATGGCATGATTATATTTGCACTCAATCGTCAGGAGTATAATTTCCCAATATTTGTGACCACATGGACTAAACATTACTAATTTTCAGCCTCAGTACACATTTGTAAAAAGAAAAAAAAAATGACCAAGAAAGCAAAATAATTTTACCTAAACATATTGGTATGTTCTAAAAAAAAAAAACTGGTTACATTTTTCTTAAATTTAGGTGATATCTGATCAAAGTATACCTAAACAAGAGTATTTGGTGCCAATACTAATTTTTTGTGTTAGTTGTTTCAGTATAAAAGAGGGTTAAGGTTTGGTACAGAGCTCATCCCACCCCACAACCGTAAGCCATACTTTATCTGAAGCAGCAGTACCTGATAGTTTCCTGTCTCGTCCATCCCTGAACATTTCATATTGTCAGTCTGGTCCTCGACCGACTTTAATGATTGGGGGAAGCAGCACAACACACAGGGTAGACACACACACACACAAAACACATATGACAAGTGATGAACCATGCAGTCAGACACACATAAACTGAATTATTGTGCTGTTAATCAAACAGGCTGTAATTATTTAAAATTAAAGCATCATCATGCAACTGGAGGCAGTAATAATACATGTGGTTGGCATGCGGAACAAAAAAAAAAAAAAAAAAAAAAAGCACAAATGCACCAACAGGGTGTAAAAGCAATATTAATGATGCAGTTTGCCTGTGGGTAAATACAGAGATGTGTTGTGGATTTTATCGTAACAAAACAGTTAATGTGATATTTAGTGACAATTAATAAAATGTTCTAGCTGTGCAATGGGGACACAGTTCATGCAACGGCTGAGCGCGGTGCAAACATTGTGTACCTCGTTTGGGTCCCGTTTCTTGGTGAAGATGTTTCTAATGAAAGTCTCCTGTACTTCCTCCTGCTTGACCAGAAACTGCCACAATCGCTTCACTGGCAGCGCTGAATGGTGGCTCGTCCTGGAAACAGTAGGAAACCTCATACATATTCACTTTGACACTCATAATTCAGTTGTATTAGTTCACTGAAGCACAATAAAATATATTAAAAATATATTATTTCTGATTTGTGCCACTAGTGCTGATCTGAATACTCCACATATTTTGTGCTTAAGGCAAAACACATCAAATGCAAATACTGTAACTGTTGTTCCTCCAAGATCAGTAAATGCCTACATACTGTATGAGCGATGTGGAATTCTGCAGGGGTCACATCTACTGAAGGATTAAACATTGACTCTAAAGAAATCCTGGGGAACAACTTCCAAACACATTTTACAGACATATTTGGTGCTGAAGGCAAACTGTAAGTCAGTTGAACTGCATCATGTTAACAATAGTCTATAGTTAATGTTAAAAAAAGCTGAGGGGCATATCTGAAGACTTGATGCAATATTGTACAGCGTAAGACAATTACTTTGTCTATGCAAAAACACATATGTCTTGAAGGCACCCAGTGAACGTACACATGCACATCAACAAACACATTAAGGCTGCCTCATTTAAAATTCTAATTAAATAAAAAGGATTACTTTCATTTTTTAAAAACCTCTGCTAAAGATTTAGATTACAGATTACATTACAGGCTTGACAGTAAGCATGGCGCTACCTGAAAGGTGTGTTGGATGGTTCCAACAGGGCCTTGTGTCTGAGGAGGGCGGGGCCAGGTGTGGCTGTTTCATCCTGCAGGTGCGTGGAGATATACTTGGAGGGGGGGCCCCCGAAGACCTCCAGCCTCTTCTGCAGCACCTGCTCCCAGCGCTGCAGCGTCTTCAGCACAGCGTGACACAGAGGAGAGCCCACAGGCAGATCTGCATTAAGTGGAAGCAGGCGCACACAAACAAGGAGAAAATAAGATTAGTTAAGACAGGCAGTGAAAGATGGCACGGCACTTATCTCCATCCAGGACGTTAATACATCAGAGGTTGTATTACGTATTTTAGTTTTACCTAAGAGATCATATCCTGCCATGGGGTAGAAAGACTTGAGGTTGACCAGCGCGAGCTGAACCATTGCCAGGCGCATTAAACACCAACTGGAGAGAGAAGAAGACGTTAAAAACCACATTACAGTTTTGAATACTTTGCTGCCTTCTAAAAAACTAGGGACATAAAGGTTTTTATCAGACTGAATGTAGAGGACAGTTCAGAGGCATCATGATTACACACACGAAGTCAACAGAAAGATGCAAACGCACGCAGTTTCACTCAAGGCAGCTGGAATTGAGATAAAGATGAGTCGGTGTTTGCAGTAATATGCAGTCAGCGCTCTGTTATTACCTGTATGAATTGTGGTTAGAATGCTCTCTTTGTGGAGAATTGGGGTCAAACACATCCTCATATTCATCATCATCTTCATCCTCATCTTGACTGCCCTCGCTCTCCTCTGAGTCGTACTCAATTCTGCTTTCAGATGGTGGCAGCAACGGCTAAAAGAACAAGAACACAACGATGAAGAACACATAGTTGGGTAATGTTAGGGCACCCTGGGCAATTTTCTGAGTGCACAGATACATTTGAGCTTAATGTAAATGAGAAAACTAATAAACATATATACTTTTTCATTTAGTGTCAGTCAGCTTTAGCACATTATTATTGCATATTAATGTACTTAGATAATTCCACATTACAATTATATTTTCATAAAATAGAAATTATAACCATAACATGGTCAAAATATGTTGTTTTACATGAACCCTGAATATGACACACTGTCAAAATGAAAAAATAATCCGCTCAAGCTACACTCAAAAAACGAAAGGAAAGGAGTCAATATCAAGGTCATGTTTAAACAGATTAACTGGTTATAATATTCTGGGTTACCTTGGCGATAAAGTAATCCCAAATGCTGAGCTCTGGAGGGACAAAACGTTCTTTAAAGATGGAGGCAGCTTCCTGTTCCACAACAGGTCCTGGCTTTGGACTGGACGGGCCCTCCCTCTCTATCCCAGACTCTTCCTTTGATCCACTGCGTGATGACAGGAGCCTGAATCGTCTCGATTTCCTTTCTGAGCTGTCGATGCCTGGTGAGGCTGGTGTGTCGACAAGGGAAAGTTTGTTAAGTTGCTACATCTGTGATTTCAGCTGCTATCACATCCCACTTTGTGCATCATATACAGGATATATACTTCAGCCTACCACTTTGGCACTTATGACAATTATATTAACATTTAATGTGGAAACACCACCCTAAAACATGAAAAAAAACACTATAGTTAAAAATACCTACATTGTGTAAATTAAGGTTAAATTTGCATTACATCAGGCGCTGTCTAACAATCATGAGAGTAACACAGAGTGTGGCAGGGAAACAGCTTCCTCACTAATGGATTGATGGATTTCACAATGACCTACAGATGGGAACTCAATTAATTTAGATGGGTTGATTTGATTTGGAGACTGGGTCACCTCCAAAAGGAAAAACCCACACACAGAGACAGCCACTCAAATTGTCAGAATTAAAAACAGATATACTAAACCAATCCTCACTTACCTGGCGGGGGTGTTTTTGTTGGGCTGTTGGGTTTCTGTATGACAGGGGTCCGGGCACCTCCTCCGAACACCGTCACCCAAAGTTTGCTGTTGAGGGGGTGGGCCACAATGCGAAACAGCTCATTGCTGGAGTGAGTGGCCATGCCGTGAACGAACAGACTGAGGAAGACTGCAGTCATGATCTCACAGAGCAGCACGGCTAAGCCCGGTTGACTCTCCTCACCTGCTGAGCTCAACAGACGAATCAGAGAGGCGATACCTGGAGAGAGGGGCAAGAAGATGCGACGCAGGAGAAGAAGAGAAAGAACAAAAGAAGTGAAAGACAGCTGCGTTTGAGTGTGCAAACTACAAGAACCTAACATTTTGTAGTTTACATAAATAAACAGAGGTGAGAGGTGTCTGAATAAAACACACAACATGGAAAAATTCACACAAATAAAAAGAACATAACATCAAATCAATTTAAATGTATTTGACAAAACTGAAGATCAGAATGAGACATGATATTCTGCAATTTCCTTATTGTAAAAAAAATATCCCATAAAAAGCAAAGTGAATTTAACAATGAATTTAATCTACCGACAAGTATCGTCTGCGTAGCCAAAGTCTGATAAATCTTATTACTGTGTGCAATAGACCTCCATTGTTGTCAAACAACTATTACCAACACATTAATAAGCCACACTGTTGCACTGAGTAAAGTGTTCCCTACTTATGATTAATATAGTCAGTGTAGTTTATTTTGAGTCAGTCCCACAGATGCTGTCCTGCTGCCATAAATAGTCACTAGAATATAAAATGTGTATTAACTGGCAGATGAAAATAGTCCCTAACAAATGCAATGTGTACTCCTGTTTGACATTTGCTAAAATGAAAAAAAAAACAAAAACCCAAACATATTAATGTATTAATGACCCCATTTTAAAGATTTACATCCTCAGTAGGAACAAACGGGCCTGGAGCTAAATGCCACACACAGGGTAGGAAAGTTGTAAGTATTGAGAGGTGGATTACCAAGTCACTGTTGGTTTTGGTCTTATATTTGTTGATAAAAACAAAACGAATAAAGTTTTGTGTATTTACCTGGCCACTGTGCTGGAGAGGTGTTGGGCTGAACAGACTCATCCATGCTGACTGTTCTGACTGGCTGCTTCTGGGACAGCAACACACTCTGATATACAATCCCTGTGAAATGGTTCACATGGCTGTGGTAGATTAAACAGAAAAAAGACAACACACACACACACACAGAGTCAGGATGAGGAAACAAAGCAAAAACACTCTTATTAAACATGAAATGCTGTACTGAAAAGTGAAATTGTAAAAATTGGGTTACATGGTGTACATATATAATGTCTAAATGTTTTATTTTAAATGTTTTAAACTTTGTTCTCGATTCTGGGATGCTGTTTCTAAGAAAGAGGCGCCGCTGTCAAGCTCTGTTCTGTCAAGACATAAAATACTAATGGGCCGCATCTCAGGTTATATATGCAGTTTGGTAATAGAGAAGAAACACTGAAAGAGAGTGAAGAAATTTCTCAAATCAAGTGGCTTTTCAACAAATGCACACACAAAAAAACCTTGAATGGTTGGAGAGGAAATAGAGAATAAGGAATGCTTAACCCACCAAGGAATCTATTAAGTTTCTAACATCCAATAAATCCCCCTTTAAGCTTCTGTGAAATAACCAATTGCCTGCACATCAAAAAGAATTCAAAAGTCAAAGCAACATCATTGAGAGGGAGGAGCGGCAGGGACTGTGTTACTTAAAGCACTTCTCACAACGAATTTAATCCCTCAAGTCACGCACAACACACAAGAGTACGCAGGTGCAGTAACTTCTAGTATTTTTAGGTGGATGGACCTGTTGGCTGTTTCTTTATCGGTAAATTAAATTAAACAGAAGTTAACATGATAACAGAGAGAGAAAAGAGCAGAACACCGATCAAAATACTATCTGCTTGGCGACAACACTCAACCCCCACAACTTACATCCTGAAATACCTTTTAAAAAATTCACATCATCTCTTACAGTTGCTCCCTCGCTCACACGCTCAAGAGGAAAACACAGAAGCCCAATTTCATCAAACCTCTGCAGCGATACACCAGGAGAGTTTAGATCATAATTACCATAACAAAGACGGTGTTAAATTAGAAATAGCCCTGCTAATTTAATTCGACTCTTCAACTCCCAACAGTATATGATAGATGGCTCTGTATGTGCGTGTGCATGTGCAAAGTATATGGACGATAAAGAATAGGAAAATATATGAAAAACCAAGTGCTCATTTAATCACATTACTAAGAATTATGCCATCTTTAAAACACCAAAGTCAGAGAGCTGGTTTTAAAAGAGTAATGTTTTCTCTCTTATCTAAAAAAAAATCTCTCAGGGGTCACAGCACTGTGTCGTTAAGGGTCCCACTCTGGTCAAGCATTAAGTTAAAATGAGTCTGCACAACATCAAGAAACATGACAGACAGTTGCACAGCAGCATAGCTGTAGGACAAATGGGTAATTTCAAAGAAAGATTCCCTCTCCCTCCTTCCTCACCCATCCAAAGTTTAAAATCCTGCTGGGCTGTTGTCAAAGTGATTGGGAGTTATGCTACACACGTCTTAAATAAACAATGTTCCTCCCATCTGTCAAAACCAAAACTCTAATCAAGTATTTAAGATAAGAATGACAAGCAGCCTTGCAGCTTTCATAAATCATTCTCAAAAGTATGAGAACAGACAAGTGAGTGTCATATTTTTGGGTAGCAAACTTCTAACATGTTTGTCTTTTTCCACACCTTAAAATCACAACACTATTCCACTTGGTGAAACCAGCCTAAATCATGACCAATGCAGTAAAGTTTATCTCGGTAGTAAGATGACTTTTCATAAAGGAAAAAAAAAAGCCTAGGACATCATGACATTTTTTTTTTTTCCACTTTGTTATCACATTGGTAGTGTTTTACTTGAACTGTATGTGCAAATTATCCTCTTGTTATAAAGTATTCGTGGTTACCAGTAGTCATGTCTCTTCCCCCATATTTCTTTTAATTCTGCTCCAATAACCCTTCTAACACACACACACACACACTTAAACACACAAATGAAACCAGAGGATGCAAATTAACATCATCTTTGAAGCATTTGGTTGTTTTCTTGTTTTTTGAAAACAGATAGAAAGTCAGATCACTCGTGATAGATAAATAATCCAGTGGCGGCTGGTGCCGTTAATGGAGTCGTGTCAAGGTGATTTGAAAAAGTTGTATCAAAGTTAAGCATCGCTTGAAGACATATAAAGAATTCAAGAAGCTTGCTCGGAGAGATTCTGCACTGCACTGTAGATACTCACGATGAACTCGTGAAGAGTCTGGGTCGGGCATGACAGTTTTTTTAAACAGTAAGCCACGGAATGCAACGATTTATTTCCCGAGATCCCCAAATCACTGGTCAAAAGTTTGTGATGCATTACATTTTTAGTATGAAGCTGCTGATGATGTTGCTTTATTGAGCAGTCCTTGAAACATGATGCAACCATTGACAAAACAACATGCAACACTGTATCCTAGAAGGTTAAAAATATTGGTTGTAGTGACCTTGTTTAGCAAATGATCATTAAAAAAAATCCCTGCGCGAGACACTTACCTGTATGTGTGTCCATCACACAGACACTGATATATACAAGCAGACAAAGAGGCAGCCAATGTGTGCATCACGTAGATCTGAAAAAAGAGCAATGTCAAAGTAAAGTGTTTAAATGGGGTTTATATTTTATTAGTTTTAAAGGTTTTACTCTTCTACTTGAGAAAATTCTTATCACACATCTCACAGTATCACTGCTCTCTTCCAATAAATAAAGACCACCTCACCTCATTGTTAACAACATCAGGATGTGGAGGAGAGTCGAGTGCATTGATGGTCTGTAAGATGTCGTGAGTCAGGTTGGTCAGGTATACGATGGGATTGGCCACCACGGTCTTTACGTTGGCTGTGCAAGCCATCAGAAGAGGGATAGATGTGGGCTGGGAACACTGCGTCATCACTGGTTGGATGGAGTCGTCCTGTGGGCAGAAGTCAGAGGGGAACATTTTTATTTATAGTATGTATTCACGTACACTGGGGAAAAAAAGTACATACTGATTTGACAATGCTAATAATGTATAATTGATGACTTTTCACTGGGACATATATATAACTTAAAATCAGTCACACCACAGTAAACTCCAAAATATTCAACATTATTGTTTCTTTTCCTTCTTCTGTTTTTTTCTTTTTCTTGCAGGTAATAGAGACAGCTTGCAAAGGGAGCAGAAATTGAGAGGTGCTGCTTTGAACTGTGAGACAAAAGACTTTTCCTGAGCCATACTAAGACAGGATGAGCCAACTGTGTGAGTGTCATACAAGATCCCATACTTAGGAGAGTACAGGCAGGGTTTTTCAATGTGTGTGTGTGTGTGTGCGTTTGCGCATACATTTCTATTTTTGAGAGAACCAATTTCAGTTTAAAACCAACGCTGTGAGGACATTTCTGTATTGTGAGGACATTTTTACACAAAGTCAAAGGGCAATGAGGGTCAAGACTTGGTTTTAAAGTGGAGGGTAAGAATTGGGTTTAGGTTCAGTTTAGGATCAGGGTTGGGTTTAGGCATTTAGTTATGATGATTAAGGTTAGGATAAGTGGCTAGAGAATGCATTATGTCCATGAGTGTCCTCACAAGGATATAAAGACAATCGTGTGTGCGTGTGTACATTTAAAGAGCAAAAAAGAACCTGATGGAGGGGCACCTGGTGTTGTGCATGTTCACTAGATCCCCTAACATATTTCTCTGTGTGTAAGTATACCACAGGCTTATTATGTTCCCCACACTTGAAGAATCACATTCAGTTGTCACTAACCTAACTGAAGTAAAGTCAAACGAAAAATGCAAAAATTACTTCAACAACAGAGGAGAAATTTGACAACCATGGGACCAGAGGTAGGACAAAAGGAATTGCTTTTATGTCAGAATCAAAGTAGGAAAGTAGAAAAGACTCACAGTGCCCATCAAGAGCATTGTTCCCATGCCGGCTCATTGAGTTGTTTACCTCCCAAAATTTGACTCAACAATCTCATAGCCTAAGGCAGGACCTCACTCAGGATCTGATGTGAAGCCACACAACCAGTCACCTCATTGCTGGAGCTGTGCAGACCATCACCAGTGCAAAATATGTAAGTCTGAACGTGTGTGTGTCCTGGGAATCTGGTCGCATTACAATGAGCTTTCGTATGGCTTTATGTTCGTCTTTCATTTGTACTTTACCCCTCATTTGCTCAGTGTTCTTCCATTCAAAGAGAATACAGTAAAAATTATTCTGCAGGTCTGCTTGCTGGTGTGAATGTTTTCACATTCAGCTGATGGTTATTCCTTAACTGTCTTTTGTGTTGACAAAAATAAATCCTGGTCACATTATCATAATAAAGTGTTAATTCATATCTAATACATTAAGCAGTACTTTATACACATACCACATTAATCTTGTATTGTCAATTTATGTTCACAACCTCTGACAGACAATTTTTGGGCAGACCATAAAATCTTTATCACCACTTGTCAGTGATGAAGAAATCTTGGCTGCAAATATGAAGCAATGCTCTCAGAAGTATCTCCATCATAAAACTATGAACTACATCTGCATTACTGATCATTTAATTTCTTGGTTATTATTACTATTTATTTCAATTCACTGACAGAAAAATACAAATAACTGAAAAACTGCAACACACTTGCTTTGCTTGACAAGTATTGTAACCAAAAAGGATAATTTATTGTTTAATAAGAAATAAAAAAGTCAGGCAAAGCATTTGAGAATATATGAAACTAGCACATTTTTCGAGTGGACTGGTAAATGACTAGTGATGCTTAACTATTTTGCATTTTTGGATTTCATTCTGCATGATTTAATAGACACAAAATCAAAGCAGAACTCACCACCAGCAAAAAAAAAAAAAAAAAAAAACTCACAACATGCTGCAAATTCCAATACACATTCCAATTGAATTGTCAGTCATTTACGAACTGTTTTATCAATTCTGCCATTACTCTATGAATCAGTTAGCATACTTACAGGCAGCAGCTATAGCAAAAAGACAAATTTGGCTGCCACTGCTAAATTGGTATACTATTTCTATCTTGATTGTGCATCTGATGTCATGATTACCTGGTGAGACTCCTGAAGCAATAATATGAGCTCCATGCGTACAGAAGCCAGTCCTCCACCGTGGGAGCCGTGTAAGCTGCAGTAGCTCAGAAACATCCTCAGTAAGGGCTGGTTACTCTGCAGCCAGTGTCTCCTGCTCCTCTGGCTGTCACCACGTGGGCTGCCAGGCTGAAAAAACAATTTTACTTTATTAGTTTTATAGACGCATCAATCAACATCCCTGTAAATATGCCAAGGTTATCCAGCTGGCTAGTGTTCAAATTAAAGCGGTGCAATGCTAAAAACAACTAGATTTTTAAAAAAATGAACAAATAATCTCTTCTGACAACAGATGAACGTATATCTTCAGGTTTTTTAAAAGCTTTCATTTGCAAATAGACAGAAAATGTACTACATAAGCATATGTGTGTATACTAAATTATGTTGTTGAAACTGAATCATATTATAGAAAAAGAACAAATATTCTAGCAGCATGTTTTGTACCCAAACAAAATAATAGAGGTATGACTGTCAGAGATCCAAGGAGGAATGATGCAACAATCTCTTCAAACTGAGCTGTTTACTTCATTTTCCATTACAGTAAATGTTGCATAGATTTCTCCTCATGAACATCTGACAAATCTAACGGCAGCCAGCTATCTACACCCACCTGTTCCTCCTCCACCAACCCAGAGACAGGGGCATCACCCTGGACTGACAGCTCTGGCAGGCAAGGCTTGTAGTTGCAGCAGTGCTGGAGAGCCACCACCTGGGGGAATCACAATTTTCTTGTGAAATCAATTTATCTTGAAGAATAATCACAAATGGGTGGGAGTGAGAGCGTTACACCAGCAGAAGGCAAACAATTTCAGAGAAGAAATCCACGTATTTTCATTATGATGTTTCAATGCACTAACAGAGTACACACAAGCAGAGAAAATCGTGAAACAGTGAACATGACGACTGTGCAGTTACGCAAGTAATAAAAATTTTATTGAGTGAACCTAAGGGTGCAGCCAGACTTACGCTTCACCACACAGATGGATATTAAAATAATGTTTTAACTAAAAAGAAAAACATTATGGATTTGACCTTTAACTCTGTAAAAGTGTTAAAAAGTGTGTGTGCGTGCAGTCACCTCTCTTTCTAACCACTGGTAGAGCTGATAACGAAGCTTTCCTCCATCCAGTTCATACCCTGTCGAAAGCGTCCTCAGCTCATTGGTCACAATCTTCAAACAGGCCGTAAACTTCAGCTGGGCTACCAGGATGTCATCCGCTGGTGCGATGAAGTCACTGCTGTCCTCCCCTGTCACCATCTCCATTAGTGGCGACATGGCATCCTGCGTGTCCTGGAACACACTGCTGCTGTCTGCTGTTATGCCACTCTTACCATTTTTAGTTTCTTCTTCATCCTCATCGTCCTCATCAACGTCTTTGTCACTGTCCCACTTCAACTCCAGGGTCTCATCTGGGAGTGTCACTGACGGCTGGCTCCAGTCAAAACTCAACACTGAATCTGAGTGGCTGTTGGATAAGCTGTCCCCGCCTGACTCGTAGCCGTTAAGAGCTGGCTGAGACCAGTCCGGGTCTGATGTTTGTCCATTCTTACTCCCAACACTGAGTTCAGTGGCGATACCCGTATCCTCCTGGTTGTGGAGTTTGGAATGCTTGTGGACTTTGGGCATCTTGGAGAGGACTTCGAGTGCTAGCATCGGGCAGCCAGCTTGCAGGTGTGCATATGCAGCTGTGAAAAACAGTCTTCTCTCCTCCAGGCTAATGGAGTCAGCCCTGCGACCCTCAGCGGTCAGGCCAACTTTAGCCTTGTCTGAGGAGCCAAAGTGGCGACGAAGGAGGAGCGGGTGGGTACGGAGGTAGGTATAGAAGTTGAAAACCTCAGGATTACATGTAGACAAGGAAGAGGAGCCTGTCATAGACACAAAAAGACAACGTTTTATCTGCTGCAAGTGGCAAAAACTGCTACAAGTGTCAAAACCTTTACTGTTTTGACCATAGTATTACCTGCAAGGAAAGGCTGTGTTATTGGATCAGACAGAGATGGAGCTGGCTTACTGACAAACATTTGCACCTATTTGAGCACTTGTACACTAAGAAACTACATACTGTGGTCACTTAAAGGTAAGTAATGGCCTTAGGAATTCAAAAAGCAACAGTTTATTGAGAAGAGCTGATGGACAAAAAGGTGATATTGAAAGTTCACTCTCTTTCATCCAATGAAAGACAACTCATAATGTAAACCCAACAAGGACAGTACAGAATCTATAATTAAATAATTATAAACAAAAACTGCTTTGAGAACATCATTTATGACGCACATGTAGCAGAGAGGTGTTAATCTGCGACTGGTTGGGCTCTGAAGTAAGGTTCATATTAAGTTCAGTTCTTCATTTATTCTTAAGGCAAGCTGTGTACATTTTCTTATTTAAATGGCCTTCTGTGTGTGATAGGTTGCAATTACTTATGCAATTCCACTTACTTAAACAGAGGGCCAAAATAGTTACACGGCTGTGACATTTTAGGGAAAGCAGAGGAGTTGACCTCACAGTGTCAAATTATAATCTGCGAAGACCTCAGTTTACACCAACCAGTCCCAGATAAAAGCCATTATTAATTTTTAACATATGTTAGGGGGAAAAAGACATTAAAAGGCAATTTAGTGTAAAAATTAACTTTCCACTGCTTTCCACCGAGGTAATAGAGCACAAGGCAGAATTTTTCATTCTAATTTTGACTTAATGTATTAATTTACATGTTAGTTTATATGCTGTCAGTACTGCACTGTTAATTATTACACGTAATTAATATTGTTTATTAATTAAAATGTTTTAACGTTTAGAATAATGTTTTTATCTGATCAAAAAAACATATTTTGGTCAACATACAAGGTCGAAGCTACATTTATAGTTATATTTATAGCACTAAATGTTTTAAATAGTTATATTTAAAAGAAAAAGTAGTTAAAAATCGAGTGAATCAGCTCTCACTGAATTCCAAAAAATTACACAAAACCTACAGCAAAACTATGTTAGGAAATGTTCAACAAATACTACTGATAATTATAAAAGTATTGATACAAGTCACACACATGAAATCATCAAAATAATGTCAATTAACCATACATGGGGTGCTTTTACTTAATTCTTAATAATGTAATTTTCTTGCCTTCCAATTCATCTACACAAGCTCTCTCACAAATGTACAAACAGAGCAACATATATACTCATGGGGATTTTATTTCCTTAAAAATGTGTTTCTTATCTAATAACAGAAACTACAAGATGCAAGGTGTTCATGGTTGTACTGAAATTGTGAAACTCATGTGTTACAATCCTGCAGGAAAGTACCTTCTTAACTTTTAATCTGCATGAAAGCAAAAAAATTCATGAAGCCAAATATATAAGAACAACCCTGCGGACCCACCAGTATCAGATCTGCTCTCGGGGGACACAGAGTTAGCGCTGACAGCAGGCTGCTCGAGCAAAGTGTCCAATGCTCTGCTGTAGTCCTCCAGGACCCAGTGAGCCATGCTCCGTAGGAACGGATCGTGGTGGGCTGGAATCTGAAATACCGAACCAAAAATCAAAATGACTCATTCTGCTAAATTGTAGAAAGAACAGCCACTGAAGTGTGTTTGTAGTGTATTAATTGTCAAAAGGCTGGAGATTCAAACAGCATCTGCTTTTTTACAGTAACTTGTACATTAAAAAAACAACAGCTTGCTTGGTCTGTGATAAACACACTGTGCACCTGTTTGTCTTGTCCCAGCACATGTCTCTGGAGGATCTTTTTGTAGGTGGATGCTGTCTCAAACTCAGACTCATACAATCTGGAGATCACCAGGGCAAGCTGTAGGTCCTGCATTTTCTCTAAACACACCTGAAAGAGGAAATTAAGGGGGATGAGTAGTTTGTTATATGTCATTGACACAGTAATGAATGGGATAAGACGAGAAAAGACAAACTAGAAAAATACTGTATATTCCTGGTAGACTTTAAACAGTAGGCAATTGTGATCTTGTATAGCAGTAGAAAAGGAAAAGGAGGGAACCAAAATGTAAAAAAAATTAAGTTTGTGCTCACAGAAAGAGCTAGCTGAGATGTAGTTGTGCTTGTCCCCAACTGCTAAGGTGTGAGGTGCATTTCAATGAGACTACCTCTAAGCCAGAGAAACTAAACAAAGTCAATGATAGCTCTTTGCCTGGGTGACGCTCATTTCCATAAAATACTCAGAGAAGCTCCAGTTACTCACACAGATGTAATAATGTGACTCATTGCTTCAGGGACTTTCTAAACAAAAATAACCTTGATGAATAAGAGGTTAAACAGAAACGATGACCAGAAGCAGTCCTCTTGATAAGTAGGCAAAAAGATGGAGAGCTGTATATTTCTTGTGGCGTTTAACTTAACCCTGATGGATGGCAGAAATACGAATGCTACTTCATAAACTACTCTATACTACACATTTATTATAAAACATTCTGAAGTTTATGCAGAAAACAAACAAAAAATATGCAAATATATTTTTATGAAATGAAGGTTGTATGAAAAGTGTCCCCATTTACAAAGCGTCAGTAGAGTGTGGTGCTGCTAGTTTATAAATGTCATTACTTAAAAATTCTCACATAGATGAGGAAAGACAGCAACACCCAAGAGTCAACTGCCAACATCAATAATCCTTCAGTGAATTGTGCTAAAAGCTCTTGACAAAGACACCACTGTGGGAATGTATTAAGCTCTTTTAATAATAAAAAGGATGCCACACCAGAGATATTGGAGGTGCGGTCTGTTTCTGTGAATGTGGTTTCTCAGCATATTTAGTTCAGTTATGTCAAACACTGCCCTTGACTATCAATTGTTGGAAAAAAGGGCTGAATTATAATGCCACAGACATTTTGTAAATAGAAAATGAGCAACACTTGATTTAACTCGTACTGAAAGCAAGCTTTCCCACTTAGATTCAGCAGGCTGACAACAGGCAATTGCAGTTGAAGGAACAAGTGCTTCTTGTAAAGTTATTTTGTGTCACGTCTATTTTCCACTTGCCTCAACAGCATCCTTAAGGGAGCCGGCTAGAAGGAAGAAGGCTGCAGAATGCTGGAACCGCTGCTTTCCCAACAGAGAAAAGGCATTTTTCAATGCTGCTTTCCTCCACCGGTCTTCGCTGAAGTTGTTGCGGAAAAAGTCTGTCATTTTGGCATTCTTCTGAGATCTGAAGAGAATAAGATGAACATGAATTCAAAACAATAATACTTCCTTCAGTAATCTGAAGAAGGAAAATATTGTGAAAGACAGTTATTGCATGTATAGGTCTCTGCATATGTGTATTCTACATGCAAAATCATGTCAGCTTTTCTTACCTGTACAGTCCCCAGACCACTGCTTTCTTCTTCAATGCGAGGTAAAATATAGCTGCATCCAGAGGATCATTATTTCTCTGAAAAGAAGACTTGGCAACCTGACAAAAGAGTAGGGTGGGGAAAAAAATCAGCTCATGCCTTCCCATCTTATACAACTTTATTCACAGCACAGTTGTATCTTTATGGGTCATTTCCGGGTATATTTCTTACTCAGTTATAGTGCTGTATTTTATAGCCACCTCAGCAAAAGTACACTTACCTGACAGCACTTCATTTCTAAATGAAGCAATCAATATGAAGTATAGGGGGCTAACACACTAATGGAAAACTTTTATAGTCTTTATGTGTAGAGGTTTTATATGATTATACCATCTTTAAAATGATTCTAGTTGCAGGTTTGTTTCTTAGTATTTTTATGGGCATTTTATGCCTTTAGTAGAGAGACAACAGCAGAGAGATGAAAGGAAATGAGCGGAGAATGAAATAGATGAATACAAAGAGCCTGGCTGGATTTGAACCAGGGCTGTTGAGATTTAGTTCCTTAATTTCCTTAAACAATTATGCATCCAGTGTGCCCCACATCCCTTGGATATTGAAAACGTCTAGTCTCAACTGTGTCCAGGCCTTCTTCACTGAAGATACTATGATTAAATCTGTGAGCAAAACACTATGATATATGATGTGAAGAATGTAGTTAGATTGCTTCATAAAAATGACCAGACAGTGGAGTATCTCACAAATGCATTTGATTACATTACACAAGAATAAGCTGGAACAATATCTGACATGAATGCAAACATATTTAACAAAACTCTACAGAGGTACCGAACTAACTACTTAACATATACCTCTTCTTTCACACAGACTTATTACTGATACAGAATCTGACAACTTATTTTAACTAAACTGTCCATGGTGTCACTGATTAAGATTTAAACACAGATAACTTGACACTTGATCATATTAACATTATTAGCTGCCTCACCTTCTCAATACACCTGCGTAGCTTGTTGGTGCTGCGCAGCCACCAGCCGACACCCATGGAGCGCAGCTCAGGCCAGGTTGGCTCTCCCTTCTGCAGGGCGGGCAACATGTTGAGTAACTCCTCTTCAGCTTCAGAGTGGAAGGCCCAGGCATAATGACATGTTGACAGGCCTGTAGGGGGAGAGAAAGGAACATTTGAAATTCATTTTAATATGCATTTAACAAGCAAGAGGTTAACTATGACTTGAGTGAGTGGGTAAATGAAGAGTAAAGGTTACACATTTTCACAGCACTGGCTTGCCTATTTCAGTACAGTACAGTGAAGCACATTGTTGTACTGCTGGCCACTCAGAACTTTCATCGAACAGACTGACATGGATTAAGTGCCCTGCTCAAGGGTAACTTTACTGTGGTAGTTAAGGGTGATGAATAGAAGGGCTTGTTCACATCTTTCACTGAGACTTTTAGAGTCAATACTTTACAATTGAGACTATCAGTAATGGTCTTCATAGAGTTACTCCCAAAATACCAAGGTGGGTATAGGAGCTTTATCTGAAGAACACATTAAAGCCATGTTTTAGCTGCAGGAACTTTGCTGAGGTACTAAAAACCTTTTGAGGGAATAAGTTTCACCGGAGGAACCAGGGTCTAAATTAAGCTCCAGTGGGATTGTCCGCGCCTCGAAAAGGTCCCTGCTTTGGGGGTAGTACTTTCCATAAATAAAGGAACTTTGGGAAAAGCACACAGCGCAGCAGCTTCAACTGTGTGCCGCTTCATTCATAAAATAAGGAAGAACTCATCATATTGATTTAGGACCAGTTTAACGTTTTTGTTAACGTTTAACGTAAAGTACGGCACTGTGGACGACTTCTTGACTCATTTTAAAAAAGAGCAAGAGAATTAAAAAAACATGTATATCACAACAAAGCTGAAATGACCAGCTAACAAGAGAAAGAGAGAGAGAGAGTGGCGATGGATGAGATTGAATGAGAGACAATCTTAATTTCTTATTGTTTGACAGCAGTTATATTCTAAAGCAGAAATTAATAACCACTGAACACTCAGATATTATACTGTTGAGACAGATGCTCTTATTAAGAACAGCACAAATCTGTATTGTTTCCTCATGTGTTAATACTGCGTCTTTCAATGCTGCCGTCCTTTTTAAATTCCTCATGAGTCTACTTTGCATAATCTACCTGGTTCCTCTGATGGCAATGCAAACAGCATTGCATTAGAGGGACATTCTAGTTCCAAGTTTAGTCTCTGAGATTAGTTCCTGCAGGTCCAAAGTGCCTGGAACTTTTGGTGGAAACTGATTAAGTGCCTTTTGACCCAGGAACTGCATGTGTTCATTTTTAATTTAAACTTTCTGTTAATGTTAGATTAGGAAAGAGTATCTTCATCACCCCTAAATGATCCTGTACGTGGGAAGCTGCAGTCTTTGCCAGCCTGCTTGTGTCAACTTTGAAATGATCAAATAAAGAAGCACCGAATGTTGGTGCTGGTAGCATCTGAACTCAAAACTACATAGAGGGGGAAGACTGCAAATAAACTTGCTCTTTTTATCAATTTCCTCTTTAATCAAACAGCATTGTGCTGGATCAAAGCCAAATGTTTCAGATTACTTTCATCAGGGACCAAGCACGAATATTAGTTTGAAAACCACTTTTTATTCATTTTCAAAAGTCCACCTGTATAAGCTTTACACATTATGGCACCATCTTGTGGTTTAAGCAAAACAAAAACTAGAAAATGCATATCCTGGAGAAGATGCATTTGATTGCTGAATGCTGAAAGATTTTGCCCCTGCATTGCTGAAAATGCTGAAATCTTAACTGAATTTGCTGACACTGCTGAAAGCTGAAAAGCATCGCACTGCTGAGATGAAGGTGAAATGTAATAGTGGCATGTAAGAGTTGGAAGCTGATGTCCATTATCTAAAGAAGCTGGAAAGGCTAAAATCCTAACTGAATTAGCTGAAAAGCGGAGATGAATTCTATTGCTTTGCTGAAAATCCTTCAAGTTAAAATGTAAGTGGCAGAGTTGGAGGCTGGAGTCACTTAAAGATTACTAGATTACCTGAAAGACATGAAAAGCATTGAAATACTACAAAAAACCTGAATGATACATAATCACCTAGGAGCTGAAGTGCATTCAAAAATGAAAAACCTACAG